>NC_041387.1:69523737-69536793 GCF_002162155.2 Triticum dicoccoides | reverse complement strand
CCCTCCATTAATGCCCTCCTCCCCCTCTTCTTTACCCTCCACCACCCCCTTCCATTAATGCCTTCCCTCTCCTCCCACTCTCTCCCTAGCTCTCTCTCTCCCTAGATAGCTAGCTAGTTAGAGCTATATATCTAGAGCTACTAGGTAATTAAGAAGAAAGTTGCTCGATATCTCTCTCGACTCATAGGTGAGAAAAAAAAGGTGTTTGTGTGGATAGGACCGAAACTATATATATGGGTGATATGACAATATACCGAATTGTGGGTGACATAATTTGAGTTGTCTATATTGTGTATTTGATGAAATAATGTGGGTGACATGAGTTGCCTATGTATTTCCGAAATGTCGATTCAATTCTGTTTCGGTGAATTTTGGGCAAACTCAATATGTCCTATGTTTTGGGAGGGTCATGCTGAATTTTTGTATGAATTTGATCCATGCATGCATACGTGGTTATAATATATTTTCTCCGCGCGCAGGTGATCATGAAGGTCAATGGAAGGATGGTGGAAAGATACTGGCAATCCGCTGTGGACGACATGTATGAAAAAAGACTGAAGGATGTTTTATGTCCATGTCGAATATGCAAAGGAATAGTCAGGCTCGACCCCTTTGAGGGTGGTACATTCAAGGCACACCTCCTCATGCATGGTTTCATGGATGGCCATACTCGATGGATAAGTGAAGATGATGATGATGATGAGGACGTCGACGGGGCAGGAAATAACGACATGGGGCCACCAGACGAAGAGATGACCGATTATGTGCCCGAAGAGGAAGACGGTCTCGGAAATTTCGATGGCAAAGAGGCAGTTCAAGGAGGAGAAGACGCAGACACGCCGCCGTCTTTGTCGCTACTAAGTTCAGCCATGCAGGACCCACATGTTCGAGACCTGCTTCGCAAGAAGACGGCTAGCGACATAGCTGCTTCTAGAGAGGAGGCCAAACTGGTGCAACTGGAGGTAGACTCGATGACTCCTTTGTATGATGGTTGCAATCCCGAGGTGACCCGCTTGAGTTTCACACTAGAACTTCTAAAGACGAAGGCAAAAAACCTATGGATAGATGCAATCCTGGATGAGCTTCTGAAGTATCTAAAGAAGGTTCTTCCCGCGGGAAGCCTGTGTCCTACTAGTGTCGAGGAGGCAAAGAAAATCGTGTGACCTCTTGATCTTCCACACATTAGATATCACACATGCATCAATGATTGCATCATATATTGGAACGAGCACACGGAAAAAACCATTTGTACAAAGTGCAATGCTTCACGATATAAAAATATCGAATAGGAAGCAAAGCTTATGGGCTGGCACGCGTAGAGGGTGAAGCCAGATGACAAAGATGATCTGAAGCTGAGACACCTCGCAGATGCTAGCCAGTGGAGAGCATTAAATGCTGAATTTGATTTTTTTTGCAAATGATCCAAGGAACATCATGCTTGGAGCTAGTAGTGATGGCATGAATCCGTTTGGCAACCAGAACACCAATCATAGCACATGGCCCATGTTTTTATGGATGTACAACCTCCCCCCGGTTGTACATGAAGGAAAAATACATACACATGGCTATGCTTATTCAAGGGCTGAGACAACTGGGAAATGATATAAATATGTATCTCGGGTTACTGAAAGAGGAGCTCCAGACCTTATGGACAACGCCGGCCAAGACATGGGATGCAAGCAAAGGAGAGTATTTCTACATGAGAGCCATGCTGATCACGACGGTGCAGGACTATCTCGGTTATGGCTATCTCTCTGGCCAGGTGTGCCACTGATATTGTGGATTGCTACCTCTTGAGCATGCTTTAGTTTTCCCTTGAAGAGGAAAGGGTGATGCAGCAAAGTAGCGTAAGTATTTCCCTCAGTTTTGAGAACCAAGGTATCAATCCAGTAGGACACGACACGCAAGTCACCTAGTACCTACACAAACAATCAAGAACCTTGCAACCAACGCGATAAAGGGGTTGTCAATCCCTTCACAATCACTCGCGAAAGTGAGATCTAATAGAGATAGTAAAGTAAATATTTTTGGTATTTTTGTTGTATAGATTGGAAAGTAAAGACTGCAAAATAGTAAACGAGATGCGATAAAATAGATAAGAGATGTAGTATAATAGGAAAGAGACCCGGGGGCCATAGGTTTCACTAGTGGCTTCTCTCAAGATAGCATGTATTATGATGGGTGAACAAATTACTGCCGAGCAATTGATAGAAGAGCACATAATTATGAAGATATCTAAGGCAATGATCATGAATATAGCCATCTTTGGTATGCAATCCATAAATAGCTCTCATAATAGATTCATAAGGCAATTTAATTTTCTTCCTAGGAAAGTGTTCCATGCCTTTCCTTAACGGAAATTGGAATCTAATATTTCCTTCTTTCATATCAATAATTGCACAAATCGTTCTATGGAAAGGTCTACCAAGAATAATAGGACATGTAGGATTGCAATCTATATCAAGAACAATGAAATCTACGAGCACATAATTCCTATTTGCAACCATAAGAACATCATTAATCCTTCCCATAGGTTTCTTAATTATGGAATCCGCAAGATGCAAATTTAAAGAACAATCCTCAAATTCACGAAAACCTAGCACATCACACAAAGGTATTGAAATCATGGAAACACTAGCACCCAAATCACACAAAGCATAGAATTCATAATCTTTGATCTTAATTTTAATAGTAGGTTCCCACTCATCATAAAGTTTTCTAGGGATAGAAACTTCTAGTTCAAGCTTTTCTTTATAAGATTGCATCAAACCATCAATGATATGTTTAGTAAAAGCTTTATTTTGATTATAAGCATGAGGATAATTTAACACGGATTGCAACAAGGAAATACAATATATTAAAGAACAATTATCATAATTAAATCCTTGAAATCTAAAATAGTGGGTACATTGCTATTTAAAGTTTTGACCTCTTCAATCCCACTTTTATCAATTTTTGCATCTAGATCTAAAAACTCCGAATCATTGGGATGCCTTTTAACTAAAGTTGACTCATCTCAAGTCCCATGTTTATCAAGATTAATATTGGAGAACAAAGATTTAATAGGAGTGACGTCAATCTCTTTTAGATATTCATCATTATTATCATGAAAACTAGAAGAACACGCTTTCACAAAGCAATCTTTTTTAGCACACATCCTAGCTGTTCTTTCTTTGCACTCATCAATGGAAATTCTCATGGATTTGAGAGACTCATTGATATAGTGCTTAGGTGGAATAAATCTAAGTTTCAAATAATTAGCATCGAGAGAAATTCTATCCACGTTCCTAGCCAACACATCAATCTTAAGCAATTTTTCTTCAACCAAAGCATTGAAATTCTTTTGGGAATTCATAAATTCTTTAACACTATTATCAAAATCAGAGGGCATCTTATTAAAATTTCCATAAAAGTTGTTGTAGGAATTACCATAATTATTAGAGGAATTACTAGGAAACGACCTAGAATTAAAATTTCCTATATACGCGTTGTACCAAAATTATTCCTACCAACAAAATTCACATCCATAGATTCATTATTATTCTCAATCAAAGTGGACAAAGGCATATCATTAGGATCAGAAGAAACACTTTTATTAGCAAACAATTTCATAAGTTCATCCATCTTTCCACTCAAAACATTAATCTCTTCAATCGCACGAACTTTTTTACAAGTGGATCTTTCGGTGTGCCATTGAGAATAATTAACCATAATATTATCTAGGAGCTTAGTAGCTTCTCCTAAAGTGATTTCCATAAAAGTGCCTGCCGCGGCCGAATCTAAAAGATTTCTAGAAGCAAAATTCAATCCGGCATAATTTTTTTGTATAATCGTCCACAAATTCAAACCATGTGTAGGGCAATTACATATCATTAATTTCATCCTCTCCCAAGCTTGTGCAACATGCTCATGATCAAGTTTCTTAAAATAAATAATATCGTTCCTAAGAGAGATGATCTTAGCGGGAAGAAAATACTTAGAGATAAAAGCATCTTTGCACTTATTCCATGAATCAATACTATTTTTAGGCAAAGAAGAGAACCAAGTTTTAGCACGATCTCTAACAGAAAGCGGAAATAGCTTCAATTTAACAATATCATTATCCACATCTTTATTCTTTTGAATATCACACAAATCAACAAAGTTGTTTAGATGAGTTGCGGCATCTTTGCTAGGAAGGCCAGAAAATTGATCTTTCATAACAAGATTCAACAAAGCGGTATTAATTTCGCAAGATTCAGCATCGGTAGTAGGAGCAATCGGAGTGTTAATAAAATCATTGTTGTTGGTATTGGAAAAGTCAGACAATTTAGTATTATCTTGAGCCATCGTGACAAGCAATCAATCCAACACACTAGCACACAAGAAGCAAACAAAAAAAGAGGTGAAAGGAAGAGGGCGAAAAAAAGGCAAAGGTTTTCGAAAATCATTTTAGAAGTGTGGGGGAGAGAAAAACAAGAGGCGAATGGAAAATAATGTAATGCAAGGGAGAAGAGTTTATGATGGGTACTTGTTATGTCTTGACTTGACGTAGATCTCTGATAATTCTCCAATGTATCTATAATTTTTGATTGTTCCATGCTATTATATTACCCGTTTTGGATGTTTATGGGCTTTACTAGACACTTTTATATCATTTTTGGGACTAACTTACTAACCGGAGGCCCAGCCCGAATTGCTGTTTTTTTGCCTATTTCAGTGTTTCATAGAAAAGGAATATCAAATGGAGTCCAAACGGAATGAAACCTTTGGGAGTGATCTTTTTGGAACAAATGCAATCCAGGAGACTTGGAGTGGACGTCAAGAAGCAGCCAAGGCGGCCACGAGGGTGTAGGGCGCTCCCTGGGGGGGGGGGCTGCCTCGGGGGCCCCTTGTGGCTCCCATGACCGACTTCTTTTGCCTATATATATATCTATGTACCCTGAAAACATCCAGGAGCACCACGAAAAACTATTTCCGCCGCCGCAACCTTCTGTACCCGTGAGATCCCATCTTGGAGCCTTTTTCGGTGCTCCGCCGGAGGGGGAATCGATCACGGAGGGCTTCTACATCATCACCAAGGCCTCTCCGAGGAGTTGTGAGTAGTTTACCACAAACCTTCGGGTCCATAGTTATTAGCTAGATGGCTTCTTCTCTCTCTTTGAATCTCAATACAAAGTTCTCCTCGATCTTCTTGGAGATCTATTCGATGTAACTCTTTTTGTGGTGTGTTTGACGAGATCCGATGAATTGTGGGTTTATGATCAAGTTTATCTATGAGAAATATTTGAATCTCCTCTGAATTCTTTTATGTATGATTGGTTATCTTTGCAAGTCTCTTCGAATTATCAGTTTGGTTTGGCCTACTAGATTGATCTTTCTTGCAATGGGAGAAGTGCTTAGCTTTGGGTTCAATCTTGCGGTGTCCTTTCCCAGTCACAGCAGGGGCGGCAAGGCACGTATTGTATTGTTGCCATCGAGAATAAAAAGATGGGGCTTATATCATATTGCTTGAGTTTACCCCTCTACATTATGTCATCTTGCTTAATGCGTTAATCTGTTCTTATGAACTTAATACTCTAGATGCATGCTGGATAGCGGTCGATATGTCGAGTAATAGTAGTAGATGCAGGTAGGAGTCGGTCTACTTGTCACAGACGTGATGCCTATATACATGATCATGCCTAGATATTCTCATAACTATGCACTTTTCTATCAATTGCTCGACAATAATTTGTTCACCCACCGTAATACTTATGCTATCTTGATAGAAGCCACTAGTGAAACCTATGGCCCCCGGGTCTATTCTCTATCATATAAGTTTCTGATCTACTTTATTTTGCAATCTTTACTTTTCAATCTATATCATAAAAATACCAAAAATATTTATCTTATCATATTATCCCTATCAGATCGCACGTTCGCAAGTGGCCGTGAAGGGATTGACAACCCCTTTATCGCGTTGGTTGCGAGGTTCTTGTTTGTTTGTATAGGTACGAGGGACTTGCATGGAGCCTCCTACTGGATTGATACCTTGGTTCCCAAAAAATGAGGGAAATACTTAAGCTACTTTGCTGCATCACCTTTTCCTCTTCAAGGGAAAAACCAACGCATGCTCAAGAGGTAGCAATCTCCCTGGTAACGGTGCCAGAAATTCTTCTTGCTACCTGTTGAGCATGCATTTGTTTTCCTTTGAAGAGGAAAGGGTGATGCAGCAAAGTAGCGTAAGTATTTCCCTCAGTTTTGAGAACCAAGGTATCAATCCTGTAGGATACGACACACAAGTCACCTAGTACCTGCACAAACAATCAAGAACCTTGCAACCAACGCGATAAAGGGGTTGTCAATTGATACGTCTCCATCGTATCTACTTTTCCAAAAACTTTTGCCCTTGTTTTGGACTCTAACTTGCATGATTTGAATGGGACTAACCCGGACTAATGTTGTTTTCAGCAGAATTGCCATGGTGTTATTTTTGTGCATAAATAAAAGTTCTCGGAATGACCTGAAACTTCACAGAGAATATTTTTGGAATTAATAAAAACTGGCGAAAGAATCAAGACTAGGGGGGCCACACCCTGTCCACGAGGGTGGGGCGCGCCCCCCTATCTCGTGGGCCCCCTGAGGCTCCACCGACCTCAACTCCAACTCCATATATTCACGTTCGGGGAGAAAAAAATCAGAGAGAAGGATTCATCATGTTTTACGATACGGAGCCGCCGCCAAGCCCAAATCTCTCTCGGGAGGGCTGATCTGGAGTCCGTTCGGGGCTCCAGAGAGGGGAATCCGTCACTGTTGTCATCATCAACCACCCTCCATCACCAATTTCTTGATGCTCACCGCCGTGCGTGAGTAATTCCATCGTAGGCTTGCTGGATAGTGATGGGTTGGATGAGATTTACCATGTAATCAAGTTAGTTTTGTTAGGGTTTGATCACTAGTATCCATTATGTTCTAAGATTGATGTTGCTATGACTTTGCTATGCTTAATGCTTGTCACTAGGGCCCGAGTGCCATGATTTTAGATCTGAACCTATTATGTTTTCATGAATATATGTGAGTTCTTGATCCTATCTTGCAAGTCAATAGTCACCTACTATGTGTTATGATCGGGCAACCTCGAAGTGACAATAATTAGGACCACTCCCGGTGATGACCGTAGTTTGAGAGGTTCATGTATTCACTGAGTGTTAATGCTTTGGTCCAGCACTCTATTAAAAGGAGGCCTTAATATCGCTTAATTTCCAATAGGACCCCGCTACCATGGGAGGGTAGGACAAAATATCTCATGCAAGTTCTTTTCCATATGCACGTATGACTATATTCGGAATACATGCCTACATTACATTGATGAACTGGAGCTAGTTCTATGTCACCCTATGTTATAACTGTTGCATGAGGAATCGCGTCCGACATAATTATCCATCATTGATCCAATGCCTACGAGCTTTTCACATATTGATCTTTGCTTAGTTACTTTACCGTTGCCACCGTTACAATTACTACAAAACAACTACTGTTACTTTTGCCACTTCTACCGTTACTTCCATATTACTTTAGTACTAAATACTTTGCTGGAGATATTAAGTTTTCCAGGTGTGGTTGAATTGACAACTCAACTGCTAATACTTGAGAATATTCTTTGGCTCCCCTTGTGTCGAATCAATAAATTTGGGTTGAATACTCTACCCACGAAAACTGTTGTGATCCCCTATACTTGTGGGTTATCAAGACTATTTATGGCGCCATTGCCGGGGAGCATAGCTCTATTCTTTGAGTCACTTGGGATTTATATGTGTTGATCACTATGAGGAACTTGAAAGACGAGAAAACCAAGATTTATCCCTCAACTACGAGGGGAGGTAAGGAACTGCCATCTAGCTCTGCACTTGATTCTCCTTTTGTTTTGAGTAAACTTGCGACACCAAAACCTACTTCTGCTATTAATTCTGATATGTCGCATGTTATTGATGATGCCACTTCTGCTATGCGTGATCCTTATGATGAAACTACTTCTATGCTTGATAGTACTGTGCCATTAGGTGAATTTCTTGATGAACAACTTGCTAGGGTTAGAGAGAATGAAATTATTGAAACTGATAATACTGATGAAACTAATGATGAAGATTCTCCCCCTAGATATGAATTGCATGTTGTGCCTGAGGGTTATGTTATGGATGAAGAAACTGCTAGAGATTTTCTTACTTGCAATGATAGATCTGATCTTAAGAAATTATTAGCTAAGCTGAAAGAAAAGTCTCTAAATGCTAGAATGAAATATGACCCTGCTTTTGCTACTTCACCTATCTGTATTACTGATAAGGATTATGATTTCTCTGTCGATCCTGAGATAATTACTTTGGTTGAATCTGATCCTTTTTATGGCTATGAATATGAAACTATTGTGGCACATCTTACTAAATTGAATGATATAGCCACCCTATTCACTCACGAGGAAACAATTCGTTACTACTATATCCTTAAGTTATTTCCATTCTCATTAAAGGGTGATGCTAAAATATGGTTTAATTCTCTTCATCCTGGTTGTGTGCGTAGTCTCCAGGATATGATTTATTACTTGTCTGCTAAATATTTCCCCGCTCATAAGAAACAAGTTGCTTTAAGGGAAATATATAATTTTGTGCAAATTGAAGAAGAGAGTCCCCCACAAGCTTGGGGGAGGCTTCTCCAATTACTTAATGCCTTGCTTGATCATCCTCTCAATAAAAATGAAATACTTGATATCTTTTATAATGGACTAACCGATGCTTCCAGAGATCACCTGGATAGTTGTGCTGGTTGTGTTTTTAGGGAAAGAACTATTGATCAAGCTGAATTGTTATTGAATAATATGTTGACTAATGAAAACAATTGGACACTTCCTGAACCAACTCCTAAGCCAACTCCGAAGAAAAGGGGTATTCTATTTCTCAGTCCTGAAGATATGCAAGAGGCAAAGAAATCTATGAAAGAAAAGGGTATTAAAGCTGAAGATGTTAAGAATTTACCGCATATTGAAGAAATACATGGTCTTGATAACCCGACACAGGTAGTAAAGGTAAATTCTCTCTATAGATTTGATGAAGGTGATATTCCTTGTTATAAGTCTGCTACTCAATGCTTGGATGAGTTTGATAATTTTATTGTTAAATAAGAAAACTTCAATGCTTATGTTGGTAGACAATTGAAACGCAATGCTTATATGATTGAACACTTGAGTGATTATATGTCTAGAGTTAAAGGTGAACTTAAACTTATTAGTAAAAATGCTTAAATGGTTACCACTCAAGCAGAACAAGTGCTTAAAGCACAAATTGATTTGCTCAATGAATTAAATAATAAGAAAAATGATAATGTTGGTAGAGTTGTGAATAGAGGTGGTAGAATGACTCGGGAACCTTTGTATCCCGAGGGCCATCCTAAGAGAATTGAGAAAGATTCTCAGAGAAGTAATGTTAATGCACCTAGTCCTTCTAAAAAGAAGAAGAAGAAAAATGATAGGACTTTGCATGCTTCTAGTGAACCTATTGTTGACACACCTGAGAATCCCAATGATATTTCTATTTATGATGCTGAAACACTATCTGGTAATGAACATGAACCCAGTTGGTGTTCATGTTGATGCTCAACCTAGAAATAATAATGATGTAGAGGTTGAACCTGCTGTTGATCTTGATAACCCACAATCAAAGAATCAAGGTTATGATAAGCGACACTTTGTTGCTAGGAAGCACTGTAAAGAAAGAGAACCATGAGTTCAGAAACCCATGCCTTTTCCTCCTAAACCATCCAAGAAAAAAGGATGATAAGGATTTTGAGCGCTTTGCTGAAATGATTAGACCTATCTTTTTGCATATGTGTTTGACTGATATGCTTAAAATGCATCCTTATGCTAAGTACATGAAAGATATTGTTACAAATATAAGAAAGATACCAGAAGCTGAAATTTCCACCATGCTTGCTAATTAGACTTTCAAGGGTGGAATACCAAAGAAACTAGGAGATCCGGGAGTACCAACTATACCATGCTCCATTAAAAGGAACTATGCTAAACTGCTTTATGTGATCTTGGAGCCGGTGTTAGTGTTATGCCTCTCTCTTTATATCGTAGACTTAATTTAAATAAGTTGACACCTACTGAAATATCTTTGTAAATGGCCGATAAATCAACTACTATACCTGTCTGTATTTGTGAGGATGTGTCTGTTGTGGTTGCAAATGTTACTATTTTAACGGAGTTTGTTATTCTTGATATTCTCGGGGATGATAGTATATCAGTTATCCTTGGTAGACCCTTTTTGAATACTGTAGGGTCTGTTATTATTTGCAACAAAGGCAATGTCACTTTTCATGTTAATGGTATTGAGCATACGGTACACTTTCCGAGCAAACAACCTCAAGTCAACAGTATCAGTTGTATTGGAAAAATTACAACGATTACTATTGGAGGTTTTGAATTTCCTCTTCCTACTGTCAAGAAAAATTTGATATTTGATAACCCACAAGTGTAGGGGATCGCAACAGTTTTCGATAAGTAAGAGTGTCGAACCCAAACGAGGAGCTAAAGGTAGAATAAATATTCCCTCAAGTTCTATCGACCACTGATACAACTCTACGCACACTTGACATTCGCTTTACCTAGAATAAGTATGAAACTAGAACTACTTTGTAGGTGTTGTTTGATAGGTTTGCAAGATAATAAAGAGCACGTAAATAAAAAGTAGGGGCTGTTTAGATAAAGAAGCAATAAAGTAAATATAGCGAGTGTGGAAAGCTGGTGGTAGGAGTTGTGAAATTGTCCCTAAGCAATTGACTATGTTACTAGACCGATAATCACTATTCAATTATATTTGAGGGAGAGGCATAAGCTAACATGCTTTCTCTACTTGGATCATATGCACTTATGATTGGAACTCTAGCAAGCATCGGCAACTACTAAAGATTCATTAAGGTAAAACCCAACCATAGCATTAAAGCATCAAGTCCCCTTTTATCCCATACGTAAACAACCTGCTTACTCAGGTCTGTGCTTCTGTCACTCACGCCACCCACCATAAGCAAATCATAAACATATCGCAAACCCTACAACGGGAATCCCTCATGCTTGCGCGACACGGAGGGCACAATAGGACAGCACCAATAATAAAACTTGCAACTCAAACCAATCATAGAAATTCATCAATCACCGATAGGACAACGAAAATCTACTCAGACATCATAGGATGGCAACACATCATTGGAAAATAATATGAAGCATAAAGCACCATGTTCAAGTAGAGGGTACAGCGGGATGCGGGAGAGTGGACCGCTGAATATAGAAGGGGGAAGGTGATGGACATGTTGGTGAAGATGACGGCAGTGTTGGTGAAGATTGCGGTGATGTTGATGGCCCCCGGCAGCGCTCCGGCGCCACTGAAAGCAAGGGGGAGAGGGCCCCCCTTCTTCTTCTTCTTCTTCTTCTTCTTCTTCCTTAACCTCCTCCCTAGATGGGAGAAGGGTTTCCCCTCTGGTCCTTGGCTCCCATGGCTTGGGAGGGGCGAGAGCCCCTCCGAGATTGGATCTATCTCTCTATTTCTGCGTTCTCAGATTCTACCCCTTCATCGTTTCTTTAATATCCGGAGATCTGTAACTCCGATTGGGGTGTATCTTTCGCCCAGATTTTTCTCATAAAATTAGCTTTCTTGCGGCAAAAGAAGGGCATCAACCGCCTTACGGGTGGCCCACGAGAGTGCCAGGCGCGCCCATGGGGTGTGGGCACGCCCCCCTGTCTCGTGGCCACCTCGGACACAATTTCGCATTGATTCTTCCTCCGTAAAATCCCAAATATTCCAAAATAATTCTCCATCCATTTTTATCCCGTTTGGACTCCGTTTGATATTGGTTTTCTGCGAAACATAAAACATGCAACAAACAAGAACTAGCACTGGGCACTGGAGCAATATGTTAGTCCCAAAAATAGTATAAAAAGTTGCCAAAAGTATATGAAAGTTGAAGAATATTGGCATGGAACAATCAAAAATTATAGATATGACGGAGACGTATCAGCATCCCCAAGCTTAATTCCTGCTCGTCCTCGAGTAGGTAAATGATAAAAAAGATAATTTTTGATGTGGAATGCTACCTAGCATAATCTTGATCATATGTCTAATCATGGCATGAATATTAAGACACGAGTGATTCAAAGCAATAGTCTATCATTTCACATAAAAACGATAATACTTCGAGCGTACTAATAAAGCAATCATGTATTTTCAAAACAACAAGGCCAAAGCAAGCTTATCCCTACAAAATCATATAGTTTGGCCATGCTTCATTTTCGTCACACAAAATGCTCCCATCATGCACAACCCCGATGAAGAGCCGAGCAATTGGTTCATACTTTTTAATGCTTTTCAGCTTTTTCAACCCTCACGCAATACATGAGCGCAAGCCATGGATATAGCACTATAGGTGGAATAGAATATAATGATGGAGGTTATGTGGAGAAGACAAAAAAAGAGAAAGTCTCACATCGACGCTGTGTCACACCCTAGCTAGTTCATGCATTAGAGTGTTGCATCATGTCTATTCTTCATCAGAAACTTGAAATGGGGATGACAGAACCCCCAGCCCCCTCTGAAACCAACTAGGGCTACTAAAAAAATATTTTCAATGAACCTGAAATGCCCTTCTAAAATGCCCATCATTTTTGTCTTGGTTCAGAACCTCTGCCAAAAGTGGTGCACATTTTCCTAGGCCATCTTAGGGTTTTGAATTAAATCATAAATATTTGAATTTGGGCATTTAAAATTATATAAAATATTTAAATGCTCAAATAACTCCAAACTAAAATGTTTCATGTTGGAAATAATCCAACTATGGACCAGGAGTAGTTTGGTGATTTTAGGAGTAGCCTAAGTATTTTATTTAATTCAACAAAGTTGCAGAAGTATTAAAAAAACAGAAAACAGAAAAAATGGAAAAAGCTTACCTGGCGCCCAGCACCCGGCCCACCTGCCGGCCCAGCCCAGCACCGCGCCAGCGAGCTGCTTGCCGGCCAGGCAGGCAGGCAGGTGCTCGACGGCGAGCACCGCATGG
>NC_041387.1:69493709-69523256 GCF_002162155.2 Triticum dicoccoides | reverse complement strand
CTCTCCCATGCCATGGCCGACGCCATCGCCGCCACCCCCTCGCCGTAGCCACGCCCTCCGTCAACCCCACGCTGTGCCGCCGTGTCCAGGAGCTCCGCCGCCGTCCACTTCATCGAGCTAGCCGAGCCCCATGTGCTCGTGCGGCCCGAGACCACCGCACCGACCTCGCCCGAGCTCGCCGTCGCCGGAGATCCCCTTCAACGCCGTCGCCGCCTCAGCTCGTCCCCGACCCCGCCGGTGGCCTCTACGGGAGCGCTGTGAGCCTAGCTACCCCTCCGACCCTCCCTCTCTCATTCCCGAGCCGTGTAGCCACCGCACGAAGATCACACGCACGCACCGCCGCGGATCTCGTCGCCGACGTGCTCCCGGCCATCCTCCGGCCAACCCGCGGTGTCCAACGCAGTCACCACGCTGCGTTGGGCCCAACCGTGCACTTCCCGCACCTCCCCGCACACCCTAGGCCGAGTTCGCTTTCACCCGAACTCCGGTGGCCGTCAAAGTCGTCGCCGGCGCCAACTCCGGCCACCCCGACCCCAACGGACTCCACCAAGAGCTGCGGCTCGTCCTCAGCTCCACTCCGGTGGTCTCCGTGACCCATTTGGTGGCCGAAACGGCCAAAACAACTCCCGCCGCCGCGTCGGGCTCGCCGGCGGCTAAACGCCAGCGCCGCTGGCGTTGACTTTGACCACGGGTGGGCCCTGGTTGACCCCGATGAGTCAATGACAGGTGGGGCCCAGCCCTGTTAACTAAATAGGTTTAGTTTTAATTAGAGTTTAACTAAACTAATTACCCTGACATGCGGGACCCACGCGTCAGGTTTGACCTGGACCGGTTCTGTTGACTTGCTGAGGTCAGCATGACCTCATGCTGACGCAATAAATTAATTTCTGGATTTATTCTAATATAGGAAATTCCAGAATATAGTTTAAACTTCAAAAATTTATAACTTTTAATCTGTAACTCCAAATCAAACAAATTATAAATGAAAAATGATCAGAAAAATCCAATCTATCCATCTGTACTATTTTCATGCATGATTAAACAAGTTAACCTGATGTTTGATGCAGAACAAGGAAAAGCACTTTAAAAGGCCATGTTTGGGTTTGAAATTTGAATCTTTGATTCAAATTGGTTCAAACCCTTCTGGTTTTAGTTGCATTAGCCCAACACACTCATATTGCCATGTTTCATGCATGCATCATATTGTTGCACATTGTTTGGTGATGGTTGTGTATCGGTGTCCTTTGCGACAAGTTCTTCCTCCGAGGAGTATCGTGATTACCCTAACGAAGAACCATATCAGTGCATCGAACCATCAGGCAAGCAACCAACCATTTGATCATATCGATACAATCCCATGTTCTCGCTCCTGCTCTCTTTTACTGCATTAAGACAACGCGTTTCAAACTACTGTGTGCTACGGTAGTTGAACCCACTTCCTCTGCATGACCTGTCATTGTCACAGTAACTAGATGAAACCCACTAGCATGTGTAGGAGTTGATTGAGCCATATGTATGTGTTGTTCCTACCTTGCTATGCCTGCTATGCTTAGAGTCGTGTCAGGTCTGGTTCATCTGGGTGATGGACTAGAGTGAAATGATTATGTCGGTAATGAAAGTGGTGTGGTGAACATGATTTGGTAAAGGTATCGATGAGAGGCCATGTAGGAGTACATGGTGGGTTGTTTCATTGAAGCCGACCTTCAGCACTGAGATCTGTATGTGTGATTTAAGATTTAGCTACTACCATGCATTGGGCCCGAAACCAATGGACCCTCTCGACTTCTTAGTCACCCTAGTTCTCTGTCCAGGAGTTGCAAGTAGTTTCTGGTGTTTGTAGTATACTGGAGGCCGTGGACAGCGCTGACCGTAGGGGTGGGCTGTGATGCGGTAGGTACGTGGCACGGTGTACCGAATACCCGTTAGGTATCTCGGGAACCCTGTTCACATCGTTTGGGGCTGTGAGCGATACCTCGGCCGGATCTCCTCATGGATGGAACCCGAATAGGCGATAAACCTGGACTAGAGACTTAGGTGATTAGGTAGGTCGTGGCCGACACCCACGTTGGGCTTCCGCTTGAAGGTTGCCGAGTACATGTCGTGTAAACAACGGTAAGTGGTGAGAGCGTGTATGAAGGAGTACACCCCTGCAGGGTTAACATGATCTATTCGAATAGCCGCGTCCGCGGTAAAGGACTACTTGGTTGCCTATACAGTTCATAGACAAGTAAATGGAAACTACTAAAAGCCTCAAGATAAGTGTGAGTGCCGAGGATGGCTCTTCCGTAGGAAGACGGAGGCGGATCCTCGGTAGTGTATTGAATTGGTGAGTAGTGGACTCGTGTACGCAAAACCATTTCAAGTTGGAGTCTCGTAGGTTAGCCTAGCCAATAGTCAAAGCTGGCTTGCTGCAATAACTCCACCAACCCTTCTTGATAATATGCATGTATGTAGGATCTGATGTAAGTCTTGCTGGGTACCTTTGTACTCATGTTGCTATAATTTACATTTTTTACAGAAGACGCTGCAACCCCTTCTGATGGGTTCTACGTAGACGTTGACATCAATGAGTAGGCTAAGGCCCAGGTGGTGATCCTGAGCTTGTGAAGGACCACATAGTATAGCTAGGCTTTCCAAGCCTCTTTTATTTTACTAGTTGTCTATACTCAGACAAGTTACTTCCGCTGCTGGTTTGTATGACTGTATGACTTGAATGCTGGGTCGTGAGACCCGTACCTTTGTGTATGTTATGTATGGCTCTCTGAGCCTTAAATAAAGTACTTGTGTCGTAGAGTCATGTTGTGATGCTTCGTTGTATTTGCACATATCGAGCATATTGTGTGTATGATTGAAATGCTTGGTATGTGTGGGATCTGACTATCTAGTTGTTTATCTTTAGTAGCCTCTCTTACCGGGAAATGTCTCCTAGTGTTACCGCTGAGCCATGGTAGCTTGCTACTTCTCTGGAACACTTAGGCTGGCCGGCATGTGTCCTTCCTCGTTCCGGTGTCTGTCCCTTCGGGGAAATGTCACGCATTGAGTACCGGAGTCCTGTTAGCCCGCTACAGCCCGGTTTACCGGAGTCCTGCTAACCCAGTGCTACAGCCCGGACCCACTTGCTGTTGACCGACACGTTCGAGGCTGGGTCATGAATGCCTGTCCCTGTAAGTCTGTGCCACTTTGGGTTTACGACTAGTCATGTCATCCCGGGCTCCTTATCATATGGATGCTAGCGACACTATCATATACGTGAGCCAAAAGGCGCAAATGGTCCCGGGCAAAGGTAAGGCGACACCCGTGGGGATACCGTGCGTGAGGCCGCAAAGTGATATGAGGTGCTACAGGCTAGATCGATGTGACATCGAGTCGGGGTCCTAACAGCGTTGGTATCAGAGCCGGACTGCCTGTAGGTTCTCCAAGCCAAACTGGTCGATGTTGAGTCTAGAAATTCTTTAGTTATATGTAGGGGAATTGTTTGTGGGTTGGAACGTAAGGCTCTTTTTACTTCTTTATCTTATGACATTCTGATCTGAGTCAGTCTATTCTTCCACCGGGGGTTAAGGAATTAGGATCTATTCTCTCTATCAGGATCACGCGTTACTAATCAGTAGTACCTTATAGGTTCGATGGTTACGAGCCTAGTTTAGTTTTACTACCACATTATGTTGCTAGGATGGACTCAGAACTTTGATATGATGATGTTAAGTGTGAATGAAATCCTTTGTCAAATGTCTCAAAATCCTTCTTGAGCATTTACAGCTGTTATGCTGCCGAAATTTTGCTAGAAATTCTAATGCCTTTGCATTATGATTGTGTTTTCAGATGGCCACTCGCGACCTCAATCAAGTGGTTCGCCTGACTCGATGCCTAGATGTACCCGGTCATACCGCCATGTTGGTCAGGGTAATGACTGAGGCTGGATACCGCTGGTATCCTGAGTACACGGTCGAAGAGCAATTCCGAGACTTTAATCAAAGCCAGTATATCTACACTGTCAGGATATTTCCATCTTATCCTGGGTCCACCGAGCCCCTTCACTGCTCCTATGGACTCGGGGTTACTATTGAGATGGCTGTGCAGGACGCCGCCTACTCTATGATGACCATTATGCGAGTCAGATCTAGTCTATTTCGGGACTCTGATTTCCGGTATATGCCAGGATCACTTCCGGGAGCACAAGGGTATCTCCAAGCTATCTATGCTGACCCCACCCAGGAGGATTCACGGACCCGCACCACTGCTGAGATGCTCGAGGATAAGGACCGTGAAAATCGGGCCTTGAGGTTAGAGCTCTTCAATACCCGTGCTGACCACTGGGCCACATTGACTCGGTTTGCACCGGCGGTGCAAGCTGGATATTCGGATATGCGCGATCTCTATCCTGTGAGATCTGCTCTGCCAGACGTGATGGGTTGGCGTGATGTAGGAGGCATCACCCCACCTCGTGGTCCCCGCAGGCCACCGTCTGTTCGTCCAAGACCTCATCCTAGCCCCTATGGTCCACAAGCCCCGCGAGATCGTCTGTTTCCGGATGATCATGTTGAGCTTCCGGGCTATGGAGGTGACTTCTACGAGGACTACTACGGATCGGTCTGAGTTAGTAGTAGTATCACTAGTTCGTGTTAGCTGTGTCGTCTATCGTCCTGCGTGACTCGTGGGATATGACCTAGTTTGTATCGCCTTCTGGAGGTGTGGAAAAATAATGTATAGGAGCTTGGAATGCCTCCGATGAGATGTAACCCTCTTTTCACCGTAATAGTACCTTGTTTGGTCTTGTACTAAACCTTGTATGGTGTGTATGACGATGGAATAAAGAAGCAGTTTCTGTATCTACCTTGTCATACGGATGATCATCTTGCATTCCGAGTTATTCCTTACATTCTGTATCCTATGTCGGAACTTTATCATCCTGACTAAATCATTGTCTTGTTTACCTAGGATGGTCAACACGCGCACTAACCCTGCTCCCCAAGAGCAGGCCGAAGGCAGCGAAGTCAGGAATGCAAATCTGCCTCATCCTCCTTCCCTAGCCGAGGTTATGATGGAAGCCGAAAGAAACAAGCGGGAGACCAACCGTTTGTTGGAGCGTATTGAACAGAACACAGCACACCATCAGAGGACTAACGTGGTGTCACTCAGTGATTTCATCAAATTACATCCACCCACGTTCCACCACTCCGTCGAGCCTCTCGACGCTGATGACTGGCTTCGCAGTATTTCTCACAAACTGCGTTCTGCGCTAGTAGCTGAGGCTGACAAGGTCACCTTTGCTGCATATCATCTTGAAGGCCCCGCCAGTCTATGGTGGGAGAATTATGGAGCTATGCGTCCAGCAGGCCATGCCACTACTTGGGCTGAATTCAGCGAGGCTTTCCGTGAACATCACATTCCGGAGGGTCTCATGGACCGTAAGCGTGAGGAATTTTGCAGTTTCACTCAGGGCCGACTCTCTGTGGATGCTTATAGCAGGGAGTTCGGTAACCTCGCACGATATGCAACTGAGGAAGTTTCTACTGATGCTAAGAAGCAAGCAAGGTTCCGTAAGGGGCTTAGTCCTGAGCTTCGCCGCGACCTCCGTCTGCATGAGTGCACATCCTTTCAGAAACTTGTTAACAAGGCCATCAGTGCTGAGACTGGTCAGACTGATTATGACGCAACACGCAAGCATGGCCGTGACGCGGGTTCCTCATCCGGTGCTGGTCCTCAGAAGCGTCGCGTATGGGTGCCCAACACCGCCCTGCCACCCAGGTTCACACCGAGGCCATCCTTCCAGGCGCCTCACCCCGTTCAACAGTTTACACCAGCCAAGCCCTATGGGGGTCCAACCAACAATGCTCCTCCATGTACCAGTTCCGTGACTTGTTTCAAGTGTGGGGAATCTGGTCACTATATGCGTGAGTGTCCCCAGACCAACCCCAACCAATATGCTAAAGCTGTTGGCCGTGGCAAGCCGACAGGGAAAGTGTTCCACGCCAAGCCGGCCACCGCTGCACGTGGCCATGTCAACTGTATCTCTGCCGAGGAAGCTCAAGAGGATCCCAACGTCGTTCTTGGTACGCTTCTTGTTAATTGCCACCCGGCATCTGTTCTTTTCGATACAGGAGCCTCTCATTCTTTTATATCCGAAAATTATGCTCGTTTGCATAATATCGCATTCTGTGACATGCCAACCTCTATGGTAATTCAAACTCCGGGATCCAAATGGCAAACTTCTAGAGTAAGCCATGGAAATGAAATCCAAGTCGACAGACTAGTTTTCCTCGCATCTTTGATAGCCCTCAAATCTTCAGATATTAATATCATTCTGGGTATGGACTGGATGTCAGTTCATCATGCCCAAATTGATTGCTTCACTAGGACTGTTCAACTTACCCATCCTTCGGGGAAGATAGTCAATGTCTTGACCCGAATAGCCAAGCGACAGTTATATTCTCTTAACGCCAGCCCTTTGCCAGACCTTGAGGACGTCCCGGTAGTCCGTGACTTTCCGGATGTCTTCCCAGAGGAATTGCCAGGTGTTCCACCCGACAGGGATGTTGAGTTCGTAATAGACCTCATTCCAGGAACTGTCCCGATTGCTAGAAGACCTTACAAGATGGCACCACTAGAACTAGCCGAGCTTAAGAAACAACTCGATGAGTCCTTGAAAAAGGGTTTCATCCGACCTAGTTCATCTCCGTGGGCTTGCTCCGTCCTCTTCGTCAAGAAAAAGGATGGTACGGACCGGATGGTTGTAGATTACTGACCTGTCAATTTGGTCACAATCAAGAACAAATATCCGCTCCCCAGGATCAACGACCTGTATGATCAGCTCGCTGGATCCTCAGTCTTCTCCAAGATGGATTTGAGGTTGGGCTACCATCAAATCAAAATCAGAAACGGGGACATTCCTAAAACGGCCTTTGTTACTCGTTATGGCCAATACGAGTACACCGTCATGTCCTTCGGCTTAACCAACGCTCCAGCCACCTTTTCTCGGTTAATGAACTCAATCTTCATGGAGTATTTGGATAAATTCGTTGTAGTTTATCTCGATGATATACTCATCTACTCCAAGAACGAGGAAGAACATGCCGAACATCTAAGGCTAGTGTTGAAGAAACTTCGAGAGCACCGCCTTTATGCCAAGTTTTCCAAATGTGAATTTTGGTTGTCAGAAGTGACCTATCTGGGTCATGTAATATCTGGTAAAGGTATTGTTGTTAACCCTGAGCGAGTTCAAGCCGTCCTTAATTGGACTCCACCTGAATCGGTCAAGCAAGTTCGGAGTTTTCTGGGCTTAGCGAGCTATTGCCGTCGCTTTGTTGAAAACTTCTCCAAAGTTGCTAAACCTCTAACCGAACTCCTCAAGAAAGATAAGAAATTCGAATGGACTCCACAATGTGAGCACAGCTTTCAGGAACTGAAAAGACGCCTGACTTCTGCTCCCGTACTGGTACCGCCAGACTTCTCCAAGGACTTTGTTATCTACTGCGACGCCTCGCGACAAGGACTAGGCTGTATTCTCATGCAAGATCGACATGTAATTGCTTACGCCTCCCGGCAATTGCACCCACATGAGGAGAATTATCCTACTCATGATCTAGAGCTTGCAGCTGTAGTCTATGCACTTAAAACCTGGCGACATTACCTCCTCGGTAATCGTTGCGAAATATTCACTGATCACCAAAGTCTGAAGTACATCTTCACCCAACCGGATTTGAATCTCAGGCAAAGACGTTGGGTCGAGTTGATCATAGATTTTGACTTAGGAATAACTTACACCCCAGGGAAAGCCAACGTCATGGCTGATGCGCTAAGTCGTAAATCTTATTGTAACAACCTAATGTTACAACAAAGTCAACCGCTTCTCCATGAGGAATTTCGGAAGCTTAAACTTCACATTGTTCCTCAAGGTTTCCTTTCCACCTTGGTGGCGAAACCTACCCTTTCGGACCAGATCATCAAGGCACAGAAGGTAGATCCGGGAATCTCCCGCATCAAGAGAAACATCAAGAAAGGAATTGCGAATTGTTTCTCCATTAATGATCAAGGGGTCGTATACTTCGGGAATCGACTAGTGGTTCCCAAAGTGCGAAACCTGAGACGATTGATCCTTAAGGAGGCTCATGAATCTCCTCTCACCATTCATCCCGGTAGTACTAAGATGTATCAGGACCTACGCCAGAGGTTCTGGTGGACTAGGATGAAGAGAGAAATTGCTCAATATATTGCTAATTGCGATGTCTGTCGTCGTGTAAAAGCAGAGCATCAACGGCCTACTGGCACCCTTCAACCCTTAGCTATTCCTGAATGGAAATGGGATAAAATTGGTATGGATTTCATTACCGGTTTTCCCAGGACCAAGAGAGGGAATAATGCTATCTTCGTCGTTGTCGATCGTCTTTCCAAAGTAGCCCATTTCCTACCTGTTCGTGAGAGTATAACCGCTAGTCAGCTGGCAGACTTATACATCTCCCGGATAGTGTCTCTCCATGGTGTTCCTTTGGAAATTAACTCGGATCGAGGAAGTCTTTTCACCTCTCGATTTTGGGAAAGTTTCCAAAATGCTATGGGAACCCGTCTCCCCTTTAGCACCGCTTTCCACCCTCAGTCGAGTGGTCAAGTGGAACGCGTCAACCAGATTCTAGAAGACATGCTTCGAGCCTCTGTTATCTCATTCGGAATGGGTTGGGAGAAGTGCCTTCCATTTGCCGAATTCGCTTACAACAACAGCTATCAATCTAGCTTGGGTAAAGCCCCTTTTGAAGTTCTCTATGGACGACGGTGTCGAACACCCCTTAACTGGTCAGAAACTGGGGAAAGACAATTCTTTGGCCCGGATATGATTCAGGAAGCAGAAAAGCAAGTTCGCATCGTTCGTGAAAAGTTGAAAACAGCCCAATCTCGTCAAAAGAGTCAATATGACCGAAAACATAAGGCTATGACTTTCGAGGTTGACGAGAAAGCTTACCTTCGGGTTACCCCTCTGAAGGGAACCCATCGTTTCAGTATCAAAGGCAAATTGGCTCCTCGTTACATTGGACCTTTTCACATTCTCGCCAAACGAGGAGAAGTTGCCTACCAGTTGGAACTACCTCCGCACCTCTCCAGAGTCCACGATGTCTTCCATGTTTCTCAACTCAGGCGTTGCTTCTCGGATCCTATCCGTGGAGTGGACTACGAAACGCTTGATCTCCAAGATAATCTTACATATCGAGAGTACCCCATTCGTATCCTCGATCAGGCCGAGCGTACCACTCGACGTCATAATATCAAGTTTCTCAAAGTTCAATGGTCGCACCATTCTGAGGATGAAGCAACTTGGGAAAGGGAGGATCGTCTTCGACTCGAGTATCCCGCCTTCTTCCCGGAGGAACCCAAATCTCGGGACGAGATTCTTTTGAGTGGGGGTGAGTTGTCACACCCTAGCTAGTTCATGCAGTAGAGTGTTGCATCATGTCTATTCTTCATCAGAAACTTGAAATGGGGATGACAGAACCCCCAGCCCCCTCTGAAACCAACTAGGGTTACTAAAAAAATATTTTCAATGAACCTGAAATGCCCTTCTAAAATGCCCATCATTTTTGTCTTGGTTCAGAACCTCTGCCAAAAGTGGTGCACATTTTCCTAGGCCATCTTAGGGTTTTGAATTAAATCATAAATATTTGAATTTGGGCATTTAAAATTATATAAAATATTTAAATGCTCAAATAACTCCAAACTAAAATGTTTCATGTTGGAAATAATCCAACTATGGACCAGGAGTAGTTTGGTGATTTTAGGAGTAGCCTATGTATTTTATTTAATTCAACAAAGTTGCAGAAGTATTAAAAAAACAGAAAACAGAAAAAAATGGAAAAAGCTTACCTGGCGCCCAGCACCCGGCCCACCTGCCGGCCCAGCCCAGCACCGCGCCAGCGAGCTGCTTGCCGGCCAGGCAGGCAGGCAGGTGCTCGACGGCGAGCACCGCATGGGTGCCACGCACCTGCTCGCCGCCTCGCCGCCTCCCTCGCCCGGCTAATGCCGTGAATCGGCCTCTCTCTCTCTCCCGAACCTCCCAGACACCCCCTCTCCTCTCCAGCTCCTCTCCCTCGCTCTCCCACGCCATGGCCGACGCCATCGCCGCCACCCCCTCGCCGTAGCCACGCCCTCCGTCAACCCCACGCTGTGCCGCCGTGTCCAGGAGCTCCGCCGCCGTCCACTTCATCGAGCTAGCCGAGCCTCGTGTGCTCGTGCGGCCCGAGACCACCGCACCGACCTCGCCCGAGCTCGCCGTCGCCGGAGATCCCCTTCAACGCCGTCACCGCCTCAGCTCGTCCCCGACCCCGCCGGTGGCCTCTACGGGAGCGCTGTGAGCCTAGCTACCCCTCCGACCCTCCCTCTCTCATTCCCGAGCTGTCTAGCCACCGCACAAAGATCACACGCACGCACCGCCGAGGATATCGTCGCCGACGTGCTCCCGGCCATCCTCCGGCCAACCCGCGGTGTCCAACGCACTCACCACGCTGCGTTGGGCCCAACCGTGCACTTCCCGCACCTCCCCGCACACCCTAGGCCGAGTTCGCTTTCACCTGAACTCCGGTGGCCGCCAAAGTCGTCGCCGGCGCCAACTCCGGCCACCCCGACCCCAACGGACTCCACCAAGAGCTACGGCTCGTCCTCAGCTCCACTCCGGTGGTCTCCGTGACCCATTTGGTGGCCGAAACGGCCAAAACCACTCCCGCCGCCGCGTCGGGCTCGCCGGCGGCTAAACGCCGGCGCCGCTGGCGTTGACTTTGACCACGGGTGGGCCCTGGTTGACCCCGATGAGTCAATGACAGGTGGGGCCCAGCCCTGTTAACTAAATAGGTTTAGTTTTAATTAGAGTTTAACTAAACTAATTACCCTGACATGCGGGACCCACGCGTCAGGTTTGACCTGGACCGGTTCTGTTGACTTGCTGAGGTCAGCATGACCTCATGCTGACGCAATAAATTAATTTCTGGATTTATTCTAATATAGGAAATTCCAGAATATAGTTTAAACTTCAAAAATTCATAACTTTTAATCTGTAACTCCAAATCAAACAAATTATATATGAAAAATGATCAGAAAAATCCAATCTATCCATCTGTACTATTTTCATGCATGATTAAACAAGTTAACCTGATGTTTGATGCAGAACAAGGAAAAGCACTTTAAAAGGCCATGTTTGGGTTTGAAATTTGAATCTTTGATTCAAATTGGTTCAAACCCTTCTGGTTTTAGTTGCATTAGCCCAACACACTCATATTGCCATGTTTCATGCATGCATCATATTGTTGCACATTGTTTGGTGATGGTTGTGTATCGGTGTCCTTTGCGACAGGTTCTGCCTCCGAGGAGTATCGTGATTACCCTAACGAAGAACCGTATCAGTGCATCGAACCATCAGGCAAGCAACCAACCATTTGATCATATCGATACAATCCCATGTTCTCGCTCCTGCTCTCTTTTACTGCATTAAGACAACGCGTTTCAAACTACTGTGTGCTACGGTAGTTGAACCCACTTCCTCTGCATGACCTGTCATTGTCACAGTAACTAGATGAAACCCACTAGCATGTGTAGGAGTTGATTGAGCCATATGTATGTGTTGTTCCTACCTTGCTATGCCTGCTATGCTTAGAGTCGTGTCAGGTCTGGTTCATCTGGGTGATGGACTAGAGTGAAATGATTATGTCGGTAATGAAAGTGGTGTGGTGAACATGATTTGGTAAAGGTATCGATGAGAGGCCATGTAGGAGTACATGGTGGGTTGTTTCATTGAAGCCGACCTTAAGCACTGAGATCTGTATGTGTGATTTAAGATTCAGCTACTACCATGCATTGGGCCCGAAACCAATGGACCCTCTCGACTTCTTAGTCACCCTAGTTCTCTGTCCAGGAGTTGCAAGTAGTTTCTGGTGTTTGTAGTATACTGGAGGCCGTGGACAGCGCTGACCATAGGGGTGGGCTGTGATGCGGTAGGTACGTGGCACGGTGTACCGAATACCCGTTAGGTATCTCGGGAACCCTGTTCACATCGTTTGGGGCTGTGAGCGATACCTCGGCCGGATATCCTCATGGATGGAACCCGAATAGGCGATAAACCTGGACTAGAGACTTAGGTGATTAGGTAGGTCGTGGCCGACACCCACGTTGGGCTTCCGCTTGAAGGTTGCCGAGTACATGTCGTGTAAACAACGGTAAGTGGTGAGAGCGTGTATGAAGGAGTACACCCCTGCAGGGTTAACATGATCTATTCGAATAGCCGCGTCCGCGGTAAAGGACTACTTGGTTGCCTATACAGTTCATAGACAAGTAAATGGAAACTACTAAAAGCCTCAAGATAAGTGTGAGTGCCGAGGATGGCTCTTCCGTAGGAAGACGGAGGCGGATCCTCGGTAGTGTATTGAATTGGTGAGTAGTGGACTCGTGTACGCAAAACCATTTCAAGTTGGAGTCTCGTAGGTTAGCCTAGCCAATAGTCAAAGCTGGCTTGCTGCAATAACTCCACCAACCCTTCTTGATAATATGCATGTATGTAGGATCTGATGTAAGTCTTGCTGGGTACCTTTGTACTCATGTTGCTATAATTTACATTTTTTACAGAAGACGCTGCAACCCCTTCTGATGGGTTCTACGTAGACGTTGACATCAATGAGTAGGCTAAGGCCCAGGTGGTGATCCTGAGCTTGTGAAGGACCACGTAGTATAGCTAGGCTTTCCAAGCCTCTTTTATTTTACTAGTTGTCTGTACTCAGACAAGTTACTTCCGCTGCTGGTTTGTATGACTGTATGACTTGAATGCTGGGTCGTGAGACCCGTACCTTTGTGTATGTTATGTATGGCTCTCTGAGCCTTAAATAAAGTACTTGTGTCGTAGAGTCATGTTGTGATGCTTCGTTGTATTTGCACATATCGAGCATATTGTGTGTATGATTGAAATGCTTGGTATGTGTGGGATCTGACTATCTAGTTGTTTATCTTTAGTAGCCTCTCTTACCGGGAAATGTCTCCTAGTGTTACCGCTGAGCCATGGTAGCTTGCTACTGCTCTTGAACACTTAGGCTGGCCGGCATGTGTCCTTCCTCGTTCCGGTGTCTGTCCCTTCGGGGAAATGTCACGCATTGAGTACCGGAGTCCTGTTAGCCCGCTACAGCCCGGTTTACCGGAGTCCTGCTAGCCTAGTGCTACAGCCCGGACCCACTTGCTGTTGACCGACACGTTCGAGGCTGGGTCATGAATGCCTGTCCCTGTAAGTCTGTGCCACTTTGGGTTTACGACTAGTCATGTCAGCCCGGGCTCCTTATCATATGGATGCTAGCGACACTATCATATACGTGAGCCAAAAGGCGCAAACGGTCCCGGGCAAAGGTAAGGCGACACCCGTGGGGATACCGTGCGTGAGGCCGCAAAGTGATATGAGGTGCTACAGGCTAGATCGATGTGACATCGAGTCGGGGTCCTGACACGCTGCTAATCAACATGCTATGGAGATGCCCATCAATTGATGTCAATGCGAGGAGTAGGGATTGCCATGCAACGAATGCACTAGAGCTATAAGTGTATGAAAGCTCAAACTGAAAACTAAGTGGGTCTGCATCCAACTTGCTTGCTCATGAAGACCTAGGGCATTTGAGGAAGCCCATAGTTGGAATATACTAGCCAAGTTCTATAATGAAAAATTCCCACTAGTATATGAAAGTGACAACATAAGAGACTCTCTATATGAAGAACATGGTGCTACTTTGAAGCACAAGTGTGGAAAAAAAGGATAGTAACATTGCCCCTTTTCTTTTTTTCTTTTTTTTTCTTTTTTGGGTGGGCTTCTTTGGCCCCCTTTTTTATTTAGGCTTCTTTGGCCTTTCCTTTTTTTCTTTTTTTCTTTTTTCTTTTTTTATGGGGCAATGCTCTATAATGATGATCATCACACTTTTATTTACTTACAACTCGATACTAGAACAAAGATATGACTCTATATGAATGCTTCCGGCGGTGTACCGGGATGTGCAATGATCTAGCGTAGCAATGACATCAAAAAAACGGACAAGCCATGAAAACATCATGCTAGCTATCTTACGATCATGCAAAGCAATATGAAAATAAATGCTCAAGTCATGTATATGATGATGATGGAAGTTGCATGGCAATATATCTCGGAATGGCTATGGAAATGCCATAATAGGTAGGTATGGTGGCTGTTTTGAGGAAGATATAATGAGGCTTATGTGTGATAGAGCGTATCGTATCATGAGGTTTGGATGCACTGACGAAGTTTGCACCAACTCTCAAGGTGAGAAAGGGCAATGCACGGCACCGAAGAGGCTAGCAATGATGGAAAGGTAAAAGTGCGTATAATCCATGGACTCACATTAGTCATAAAGAACTCATATACTTATTGCAAAAGTTTATTAGCCCTCAAAGCAAAGTACTACTACGCATTCCCCTAGGGGGATAGATTGGTAGGAAAAGACCATCGCTCGTCCCTGACTGCCACTCATAAGGAAGACAATCAAAGAAACACCCCATGCTTCAAATTTGTCACACAACGGTTACCATACGTGCATGCTACGGGACTTGCAAACCTCAACACAAGTGTCTCTACAATCCACAACCACCCACTAGCATGACTCTAATATCACCATCTTTATATCACAAAACTATTGCAAGGAATCAAACATATCATATTCAGCGATCTACAAGTTTATGTAGGATTTTATGACTAACCATGTGAATGATCAATTCCTGTCATCTCTCTAAATAGATATAAATGAAGCAAGAGAGTTTAATTCTTTCTACAAAATATATGCCCACACTCTAACAAATATAAATGAAGCAAAAGAGCATTCTACAAATGGCAGTTTCTATGTGAAGAGAAACAGGCAATCCAAACTTCAAACGATATACGTGAAGCACATGAAGCATTCTATAAAGCCATACTCAAAATATTTAGGTGAAGTGCAATGAAAATTCTATAAATCAACCAAGGACTATCTCATACCAGCATGGTGCATAAAACAAAAGTGAAAACTAAATGCAAAAGACGCTCCAAGACTTGCACATAATGCATGAACGAAACGAATACGAAAACATACCGATACTTGTTGAAGAAAGAGGGGATGCCTTCCGGGGCATCCCCAAGCTTAGACCCTTGAGTCTCCTTGAATATTTACTTCGGGTGCCTCGGGCATCCCCAAGCTTGAGCTCTTGCCTCTCTTCCTTTTCCTCATATCGAAACCTCCTCGATTAGACACTTCATCCACACAAAACTTCAACAGAAAACTCGGTAAGATCCGTTAGTATAATAAAGCAAATCACTACTCTAAGTACTGTAGAAAAACAATTCATATTTTATTTTTTAATTGTGTCTACTGTAATATAGCTTTTCCAGGGCTTAATCCACTGATATAAATTGATAGATTCATCAAAACAAGCAAACTATACATCAAAAACAGAATCTGTCAAAAACAGAACAGTCTGTAGCAATTTGAACATTCACAATACTTCTGTTACCCCGAAAGTTCTACCAAAATTAGGCAAAACAAACAAGTTGTAAATCAATACAGTGCAAAAGGAATCAGAACCATTTGACGTTCCAGCAAAAAATGTAAAATCAAGCACTTCAGCCAAAGTTTCTGTCCTGCACCATACAAACCAACAAGCATTGTAAACATCCTAAAGGAAAACCTTGGCACATTATTTTTATAATACAATGGAATTGTACAAGGGGATAATTATTTTTGATGAAAAGTTTTTTAATCAAGATTCTCAAAGTTTCCGTGAGCATGAACAAAGTTCAAGGAGCTCTCCCACTTCAACAATGCTTGTCTTTCTCACTTTCACTTTCCTTTTTGAAAAGTTTTTAGGTTCCCCTCTTTATTTTTTTGTTTTTAAACTATATGAAAGCACTCAACAGAAATAAATGACTCTCTAAAACTTCCGGGTTGTCTCCCTGGCAGCGCTTTCTTTAAAGCCATTAAGCTAGGCATATAGTGCTCAAGTAATGGATCCACCCGGATCCCAAGGTATATCAAAGCCAATTTTACTTAACAATGATTTGTAATTTAGTAGTGAGAACAAAGTAACATATATCATGCAACAACAAAGTCTAACTCTCTTCCTATGCATCGACATGTCATAAAAGAACAATTCATGCACACATAGTAAAGGATAATGCATAGTATAAACAGTTTCTTGCAATTTTACCATATTGGAAACATAGAGAGGTGGAGATATAGTTCCTCTCTCATAATAATTGCAAGCAGGAGCAGCAAGCACATGCATATTATATCTATCAAAATCATCATGTGCAATGGTAAAAGGCAACCCATCAATATAAGCCTTAGTAAGCACAAACTTCTCCGATATAGTGTAGTAGGGAGAGTTCAAAAAGATAATAGGACTATCATGCGTGGGTGCAATAGCAACAACTTCATGTTTAACATAAGTAACTATATCAAGTTCATCTCCATAAGCATAATTCATATTGGCCTCTTGGCCACAAGCATAGCAATCATCATCAAAAAGGGATATTTCAAGAGAATCAATGGGATCATAGCAATCATCCTTCGGTAAGCACGAAGGGGAATTAAACAATGTATGAGTTGAAGAGTTACTCTCATTAGAAGGAGGGCACGGGTGATCAATCCGCTCTTCCTCCTTTTGTTCTTCGCTCTCCTCATCATCTTTTTCATCCAATGAGCTCACAGTTTCATCAATTTCTTCTTCCATAGCTTCCTACAAAATATTAGTTTCTTCTTGGACAGTGGAGACTTTATCAATAAATGCATTAATATAGTAATTGTATTCATAATTTTCATAGCAATATCTAAGTATAGCAAGATTTTCTGGTCTATAAACTGAATCATCAAAATCATCAAACACTTTAAACATAGATTCAATCTCATAAGCACCCATAAAAGCAACAAATTCTTCTATTTGTTCCACAGCATAGTAATCATAGATACCATTAGCATAAGAAGCCAAGGTTTTATTATCATTAAATTCGCATGAAAAGGGAAGGTGTGGAGCCTTCATCCTAGAGCAACAAGTATAATCATATCTCAAGCATAGTTGCCTAGCATACCAATACAACATAGAAATTTGATCCATAATAGTTTCCCTTTTTGTGTCAAGCGATAATCCCTAAAGTATTCATGTTGATCCAACGTTACACCCCTAACATAGTTGAATGGGGTTTTCTCAGGATTATTAAAGTAGTACATAATGTCTTTCACATAACAAGCATCGAGGGTTTTAGGAGGTTCCCCATCTCCATGAGAATCAAGTACACCTAATGTTTTTGGTATTTCGTGTTCCATATCCATAAGTAAAGATAGAAAACAACTTAGAACAACAAATAAAAATTACTTAGTGATAAAGCAAACAAGCACACACGAGAATATTCACCCCACGCTATGACTCCTCGGCAACGGCGCCAGAAAAAGGTCTTGATAACCCACAAGTGTAGGGGATCGCAATAGTTTTCGATAAGTAAGAGTGTCGAACCCAACGAGGAGCTAAAGGTAGAATAAATATTCCCTCAAGTTCTATCGACCACTGATACAACTCTACGCACGCTTGACGTTCGCTTTACCTAGAACAAGTATGAAACTAGAAGTACTTTGTAGGTGTTGTTTGATAGGTTTGCAAGATAATAAAGAGCACGTAAATAAAAAGTAGGGGCTGTTTAGATAAAGAAGCAATAAAGTAAATATAGCGAGTGTGGAAAACTGGTGGTAGGAGTTGTGAAATTGTCCCTAAGCAATTGACTATGTTACTAGACCGATAATCACTATTGCAATTATATTTGAGGGAGAGGCATAAGCTAACATACTTTCTCTACTTGGATCATATGCACTTATGATTGGAACTCTAGCAAGAATCCGCAAATACTAAAGATTCATTAAGTTAAAACCCAACCATAGCATTAAAGCATCAAGTCCCCTTTTATCCCATACATAAACAACCTACTTACTCAGGTTTGTGCTTCTGTCACTCACGCCACCCACCATAAGCAAATCATAAACATATTGCAAACCCTACAGCGGGAATCCCTCATGCTTGTGCGACACAGAGGGCACAATAGGACAGCACCAATAATAAAACATGCAACTCCAACCAATCATAGCAATTCATCAATCACCGATAGGACAACGAAAATCTACTCAGACATCATAGGATGGCAACACATCATTGGAAAATCATATGAAGCATAAAGCACCATGTTCAAGTAGAGGGTACAGCGGGATGCGGGAGAGTGGACCGCTGAATATAGAAGGGGGAAGATGATGGATATGTTGGTGAAGATGACGGCGGTGTTGGTGAAGATCGCGGTGATGATGATGGCCCCCAGCAGCGCTCCGGCGCCACCGGAAGCAAGGGGGAGAGGGCCCCCCTTCTTCTTCTTCTTCTTATTATTATTATTCTTCCTTGACCTCCTCCCTAGATGGGAGAAGGGTTTCCCCTCTAGTCCTTGGCTCCCATGGCTTGAGAGGGGAGAGAGCCCCTCCTAGATTGTATCTATCTCTCTGTTTCTGCGTTCTTAGATTCTACCCCTTCATCGTTTCTTTAATATCTGAAGATCCGTAACTCTGATTGGGGTGAATCTTTCGCCCAGATTTTTCTCATAAAATTAGCTTTCTTGCGGAAAAAAGAAGGGCATCAACCGCCTTATGGGTGGCACACGAGAGTGCCAGGCATGCCCGGGGGGTGTGGGCGCGCACCCTGTCTCGTGGCCACCTCGGACACCGTTTCGCGTTGATTCTTCCTCCGGAAAATCCCAAATATTCCAAAATAATTCTCCGTCAGTTTTTATCCCGTTTGGACTCTGTTTGATATTGGTTTTCTACGAAACATAAAACATGCAACAAACAGGAACTGGCACTAGGCACTGGATCAATATGTTAGTCCCAAAATAGTATAAAAAGTTGCCAAAAGTATATGAAAGTTGAAGAATATTGGCATGGAACAATCAAAAATTATAGATACGACGGAGACGTATCAATATTCTTATTGTAGGGGACATGCATATCCCAGTCAAGGTAACTTAGTGCTATTCGAAGATTCTCCAGTTTCATGCGATTCAGAATGAGTTTGTTAACAAGACTTGATCAACCTTGTTAGTGGATTCCTTTTGATGAGCATGAGATGGATGAAGTTAGAAAGCACAACTCTCTGTACCCTCCTTTTACTTTTTGTTATTTAGATTAAATAAAGCAAAAATAGTATTTTTTTCTATCTATTTACTGATTTATCCTTGCAATAAAAATTACCCCGAAAATAAAAGTTCTCCCAATGTCCCGAAAATGAAATAAGATTTTTTGTACAATATTTAAGAATATTTGGCACTAAGAACACATCAAGGGGCCACACCACCTGACCACGAGGGTCCAGGGTGCGCCTCCCCCTAGGCGCGCCCACTGCCTCATGGGCCCCACGTGGCCCCCTCCACTTATTCCTGCACCCACACACTTCGTCTTCCTCCAGAAAAAATCACCACATAGCTCAAACTCGTGTTCTAGCTCGTTTTGCTGCGATTTTCGATCTCCTTGCTCAAAGCTTCATTCACGAAACTGTTTTGGGGGATTGTTCTTCCGTATGTGACTCCTCCAATGATCCAATTAGTTTTTGTTCTAGTGCTTTATTTATTGCAAATTTCCGCTGCTAAGGTGACCCTGTTCTTGAGCTTGCATGTCCAATTTATATGGTCAAAAGTAGTTCTAATGCATGATATAGCCTTTAGGCACTTGTGGGAGTAGTTGCTATCAATTTTGTTGAGTTTGGTTCACATTTATTTTGAGTCATTAAAAATTTTCAGGAATTTTCAGAGAAAGAAAATGATGAAGAGATTGTTGAGGGGCTCTTCGAGCCAAAGCTCGAAGGATAAGGAAAGTGAGGAAAATAAGAAGCCCAAACATAATCTCCCTCGCACTGCGGAGGTTCGGTCGTGTAAATAGCCTTGTGATGATTTCTTGAAGGCAGCCGATATTCATGATGATTTTTATCATTTGGCGGAGAATGTAGGCTTCACCGACTTCCTCCACGACTAGCACAAACAGTATCTCCTACTCACTAATACTTTTGTGCAAATTTCTTACTTTCATGCTAGGAAATCACCACCTTCAGTGGAGTTTCATTTATATGATGAGGTTAAGGAGATGTCATTATATGATTTTTGTTGGGTCTACAAGATACCCTTTAAGGGCAGCATAGAGGAACCGCACTGTAATGATGTGGAGGGGTTTATTGATATGATTGCTGTAGGGGAAACGAGGAAAGTTTTAGGTGCAAGAATTACTAGCATACATTTTCCTGTTTTACGTTACTTTGCAATATTTGCTAGTAGATGTTTAATTGGTCGCGGGAACAGTGGAAATCTTAGTGCACCTGATATTGTTATTTTGCGCCATGCTTTGTTTCGTGATACAACTTTCAGTTTAGGTGATGTCATTGCTAAGAGATTAAGTCTGAACTGTACAAAGGGCCCCATCTTCGGTGATATCTTTGCTTTGCGCCTTGCTGCACACTTTAATATACCTATTAGGCATTATGAGAAGGAAGAAAAGTTGTTGCCCTCTATTTTTCTAGATTATAAGAGTATGGTAGCACATAATTTTATTGTTAAAAATAAGAAGAAGCTGCTTAAGTACAATTTGATATTTGATAAAAAATTATTGTGAGATTATTACCTTGCATGCGCCCTCTTTGTTTAACATATTTTCAGGCACGTATCTCATCTTGCCGGAGGCCATTTACGCATACTGGAGCCTGACACCAGCTCCAGAGCCTGAGCCGGAACCACCACTTAACCCTTATCGACAGTCTGTTTATCAGTGGGATCCGGAGGAGATCGCCAACCAGTGGCACCCAGATGACACTCCTCCGCACACCGGAGAGGATCACTTTCATCCGTGGGCATAGACCAACTTAGGCCAAAATCCTAAGCTTGGGGAGTATCTATTTCTCATCGACATTACATTCATGTTCACACACTCATTCTAGTTGTCGGTGCTCATACTTTTTCATTGTACTATCCATGCTAGTTTATTTTCTTTTCTAAGCCTTCTTCTTGTATGTTTGAAAAACCTTAAGAAAAACCAAAAAAATAGCTAGTCTACTTCCCATGCTTGTAGTAGTAATTAAAAGAAAACCCAAAAAGATTTTTCGTTCTTCTTTTGCTTGTTGGGAGCTTTCCCGTGTAAATAGTTTTATTTCTTTTCTTTTCTTTGGGGGTCGAGAGGAGAATACCATGATGAAAATGTTGAGTGGCTCTCATTTGCATTATTATTGATTTAACCAAGAGCCCATATTACCTTTTCTTCTCCCTTGTATTAAATGCTTTCAAAATCCAGCTTAGTCCAATGCACGTGCACTATTATTATTATCCACACCATTCGGTCATGCAAGTGAAAGGCAATAATGATGATATATGATGGACTGATTGAGATGAGAGAAGCTGGTATGAACTCGACCTATCTTGCTTTTGTAAATATGATTAGTTCATCATTCCTGATTCAGTCTATTATGAATGAAACATGTTTGCAATGACAATTAGAGATTATCGTGGCTCATGCCATGCTTAATTAGCTAGGAGTTTATAATGGTTTACCTTGCGTGCCAACATGCTATTAAAATGGTTGTGATGTGGTATGATAGGGTGGTATCCTCCTTTGAATGATTCGAGTGGCTTGACTTGGCACATGTTCACGCATGTAGTTGAAACAAAATCAACATAGCCTCCACGATATTTATGTTCATGGTAATTTATATCCTACTCATGCTTGCACTCAGTGTTGATTAATTTTAATGCAAGTTCATGACTGTTGTCGCTCTCTAGTTGGTCGCTTCCCAGTCTCTTTCTAGCCTTCACTTGTACTAAGCGGGAATACTGCTTGTGCATCCACTTCCATAAACCCCAAAGTTATTCCATATGAGTCCACCATACCTTCCTATATGCGGTATTTACCTGCCATTCCAAGTAAATTTGTATGTGCCAAACTCTAAACCTTCAAATGAAATTTTGTTTTGTATGCTCGAACAGCTCATGTATAAACTAGGGTTGTCTATATCTTCCATGCTAGGTGGGTTATTCTCACGAGGAGTGGACTCCTCTCCTCACTCACAAGAAAATGGCCGGCAACCGGGATGCACAGTCCCATGCTCAAATCAAAATAATTGCAAACAAAACTCCCCCAGGATTGTTGTTATTTGGAGGCACCCATTGTTTCAGGCAAACCATGCATTGATGCTTGTTGGTGGTAGGGGAGTATAAGCTTTACCATTCTATTTGGGAACCGCCTATAATGTGTGTAGCATGGAAGATATCGAGATCTCTTGGTTGTTATGTTGACAATGAAAGTATGCCACCCAAAATATTATTTATCTCTGTTTCAAAACTCGAGCTCTGGCACCTCTATAAATCCCTGCTTCCCTCTACGAAGGGACTATCTATTTACTTTTATGTTGAGTCATCATCCTCTTATTAAAAAGCACCAGTTGGAGAGCAACACTATCATTTGCATGCATTACTATTAATTTATATTGAGTATGACTATGACTGGATCTCCTTTACCATGAATTACAATGTCTAGTGAGTCCTTGATCTTCAGAGGTGCTCTGCATTTATGTTTTGCAGTCTCAGAAATGGCTAGCGAGATACCATCTTGTTATATCATATTATGATTATTTTGAGAAAGTGTTGTCATCTGAGATTTATTATTATTGCTCACTAGTTGATTATGCCATTGATTTGAGTAAACATGAGACCTAAATGTTATTGTGAAGGTGGTTAGTTCATAATCTTTGCTGAAAACTTGAATGATGGCTTTACATATTTGCAACAACAAAAGCAAACAGAGTTTGTAAAAGTTTTTCTTTATCACTTTCAGTTTGTCAACTGAATTGCTTGAGGACAAGCAAAGGTTTAAGCTTGGGGGAGTTGATACGTCTCCATCGTATCTACTTTTCCAAACACTTTTGCCCTTGTTTTGGACTCTAACTTGCATGATTTGAATGGAACTAACCCGGACTGACGCTGTTTTCGGCAGAATTGCCATGGTGTTATTTTTGAGCAGAAATAAAAGTTCTCAGAATGACCCGAAACTTCATGGAGAATATTTTTTGGAATTAATAAAAAATATTGGCGAAAGAATCAAGACCAGGGGGCCCACACCCTGTCCATGAGGGTGGGGGGCATGCCCCCTGTCTCGTGGGCCCCCTGAGGATCCACCGACCTCAACTCCAACTCCATATATTCACGTTCGGGGAGAAAAAAATCAGAGAGAAGGGTTCATCGCGTTTTACGATACGGAGCCGCCGCCAAGCCCTAATCTCTCTCGGGAGGGCTGATCTGGAGTCCGTTTGGGGCTCCGGAGAGGGGAATCCATCACCATCGTCATCATCAACCATCCTTCATCACCAATTTCATGATGCTCACCGCCGTGCGTGAGTAATTCCATCATAGGCTTGCTGGACGATGATTGGTTGGATGAGATTTACCATGTAATTGAGTTAGTTTGTTAGGGTTTGATCCCTAGTATCCATTATGTTCTAAGATTGATGTTGCTATGACTTTGCTATGCTTAATGCTTTTCACTAGGGCCCGAGTGCCATGATTTCAGATCTGAACCTATTATCTTTTCATGAATATATGTGAGTTCTTGATCCTATCTTGCAAGTCAATAGTCACCTACTATGTGTTATGATCCGGCAACCCCGAAGTGACAATAATCGGGACCACTCCCGGTGATGACCGTAGTTTGAGGAGTTCATGTATTCACTAAGTGTTAGTGCTTTGGTCCGGTACTCTATTAAAAGGAGGCCTTAATATTCCTTAGTTTCCAATAGGACCCCACTGCCACGGGAGGGTAGGACAAAAGATGTCATGCAAGTTCTTTTCAGTAAGCACGTATGACTATATTCGGAATACATGCCTAAATTACATTGATGAACTGGAGGTGGTTCTGTGTCACCCTATGTTATAACTGTTGCATGAGGAATCGCATCCGACATAATTATCCATCATTGATCCAATGCCTACGAGCTTTTCACATATTGATCTTTGCTTAGTTACTTTACCGTTGCCACCATTACAATTACTACAAAACAACTACTGTTACTTTTGCCACTATTAGCATTACTTCCATATTACTTTGCTACTAAATACTTTGTTGCAGATATTAAGTTTTCTAGGTGTGGTTGAATTGACAACTCAACTGCTAATACTTGAGAATATTCTTTGGCTCCCCTTCTGTCAAATCAATAAATTTGGGTTGAATACTCTACCCTCGAAAACTATTGCGATCCCCTATACTTGTGGGTTATCATCAATCCCTTCATGGTCACTCGCAAAAGTGAGATCTAATAGAGATAGTAAAGTAAATATTTTTGTTGTATAGATTGGAAAGTAAAGATTGCAAAATAGTAAACGAGATGCAATAAAATATATAAGAGATGTAATATAATAGGAAAGAGACCCGGGGGGCATAGGTTTCACTAGTGGCTTCTCTCAAGATAGCACGTATTACGATGGGTGAGCAAATTACTACCGAGCAATTGATAGAAGAGCGCATAATTATGAAGATATCTAAGGCAATGATCATGAATATAGGCACCACGTCCATGTCAAGTAGACCGAAACGATTCTGTATCTACTACTATTACTCCACACATCGACCGCTATCCAGCATGCATCTAGAGTATTAAGTTCATAAGAACGGAGTAACGCATTAACCAACATGGCATGATGTAGAGGGACAAACTCAAGAAATATGACATAAACCCCATCTTTTTATCCTCGATCCCAACAAGACAATACGTGCCTTGCTGCCCCTACTGTCACTGGGAAAGAATACCGCAAGATTGAATCCAAAGCTAATCACTTCTCCCATTGCAAGAAAGATCAATCTAGTAGGCCAAACTAAACTGATAATTCGAAGAGACTTGCAAAAATATCAAATCATGCATATAAGAATTCAGAGAGGAACCAAATAATATTCATATATAATCTTGTTCATAAATCAACAATTCATCGGATCTCGGCAAACACACCACAAAAGAATATTACATTGAATAGATCTCCAAGAACATCAAGGAGAACTTATTATTGAGAATCAAAGAGACAGAAGAAGCCTTCCAGCTAATAACTATGGACCAGAAGGTTGTGGTAAACTACTCACAACTCATCGGAGAGGCCTTGGTGATGATGTAGAAGCCCTCCGTGATCGATTCCTCCTCCGGCAGATCGTCGGAAAAGGCCCCAAGATGGGATCTCATGGGTACAGAAGGTTGCGGTGGTGGAAAAGTGGTTTCGTGGCTCCCCCTGATGTTTCTAGGGTATAAGAGTATATATAGGAAAAAGAAGTATGTCGGTGGATCTACGAGGGGCCCACGAGGGCGGGGGCGCACCTACCCCCTGGGCGCACCCTCCTGCCTCGTGGCCTCCTCGTGGCTTTCCAGACTTCAACTCCAAGTCTTCTAGATTGCTTTCCGTCCAAGAAAGATCATCGCAAAGGTTTCATTCCGTTTGGTATTCCTTTTCTGCAAAACTCTAAAATAGGCAAAAAAAGAAATTGACACTAGGCCTCCAGTTAATAGGCTAGTGCCAAAAATAATATAAAATAGCATATTAAAGCCCATTAAACATTCAAAACAGATAATATAATAGCATGGAACAATAGAAAATTATAGATATGTTGGAGACGTATCACGGATGCACGAGGTGCATGGATGATACAACTTCTCAGCAGTTATCGAAAGATGATGGATCTTCGAAAATCGTGTACATGGGGCATCGAAGATGGCTCAAGAAGGACGACCCGTGGAGAAAGCATGGAGATATATTCAATGGTAAGACTAAGCATCGAGGTCCTCCACTTAAGCGTAGCAGTGCAGAAATATATAATTTATTGAAGAACTGGGAAGAGTGCCCCTCCGCGGGAAAGACAAAGAAAAAGGCGCCAGAGCCCCTGCTGAAGGTATGGAAGATGAGATCTGTTTTCTGGGACTTGGAATACTGGCCCAAGCTCGACACGCCTCATAGCCTTGATCAAATGCATATCACAAAAATTATCCTTGAGAGTTTTCTTGGAACATTGATGAACATGCCAGAGAGGACCAAGGATGGGCCGAAGGCAAGAAAAGACTTGGAATTTTTGAATATCAGGAAAATCCTCCAAATGCCTGGTAAAATTCGTCAGAGGAGACCGAGACGGAGACAAAGACGGAAGATAGGTGCAAAAAAGTAAACAATAAGGAAGACCAATATTGCCCCCCCCCCTCTTGGTTCACCTTAGATCCGAAGGAGGATGATCAATTGTTCAAGTGCCTTGCCGGAATCAAAGTTAGTTCTGGATACTGTGGGAAGATAAGAAGATATTTGGACACTAAGAAAAAAAGGTTCAGCGGGATGAAGTCTCACGATTGTCATGTGATGATGATGCAGTTACTCCCGGTTGCACTTTGAGGGATTATGGACACACATGTGCGTGAGACGCTTACTGACCTATGCCACTTTTTGATGCTATCTCTCGAAAGTCGATCAGTGTGGAGCAACTCCATAGGCTACAAGAAGAGATCGTTGTCATACTGAATGAGCTAGAGATGTACTTCCCGCTCGCGTTCTTTGATGTGATGGTGCATCTATGTGTCCACATCGTGGACGACATCATCGACCTAGGGCCGACATTCCTACACAACATTATGCCGTTTGAGAGGATGAATGGGGTCATCAAAGGATTCATTCATAACATGTCCCATCCAGATGGAAGCATAGCCCAGGGATATCTGACCAAAGAGTGCATCTCTTTCTGTGAGAGTTATCTAGTAGGCACCAGAGACCCTGCTGTTGGTTTGTCCGTCAACAAGCATTGTGGAAGGCTCGAAGGCGAAGGTCACACCAATGGTCATAGGGATGTGAATGTATTACGCTCGGGCCGAAAAAACGACCTTGACAGGGCAAACTTAGCAGTGCTACAACACCTAGATGTGCTAGAAGATTTTGTGACACTGCGCAAAGAGACCATTGCAAAGAAGTACCGTGACCGTGGGGTGCACAGGACGGACGCTGAATTTATTAGAGAGCACAACTCCACTTTCTTGTGAAGGTTCAAAGAGCAAGTTCTGGCTAATCCCCTGGAAGAGGGTTGTCTAAACGGAACGCTCATATATGCCTTAGCACATGGCCCTTGACCAACCTTGCAACTTATCAAGCAGATGATATCAACGGATACACGTTCTACACAGAGGAGAAAGATATAAACAGTGATGACCAAAACTCAGGGGTGATGATGGAAGCCATGACCGGGAATGTAATTGAAAGATATTACGGAGGAGTCACAAAACAATGGGAGCTTAACTACTCTGGATTGCAAAGCGCAACGATGTTCCATGTCAGATGGGCTAAGAATGTACAAAGAGAAAACCGACATTTCACTACCATGTGTATACCCGACTCCGATAGCGGTATCGTCAAGGCCATCGCCAAAAATGAGCCATGGGTACACGCTAAACACGTGACACAATGTTTCTTCATAACTGACCCGATCAATCCCAATCGTGTTGTCGTGAGGAGAAGCAAAAGGAGCATCGCCGGAATGGATGGAGTCGCCAACAAGGAAGACTACGACTAGTACGGTGATCCGATGAGGGAAGATGATGCTGATGACAATGAAACATACGTTAAAAGAAGTATGATGACTACATTACCTACGAAAGATCGTAATCCCTGGAGAAGGAAAAGTCACGACCATGGGCTCAATTATTCTACAACAAACAAAAGAGGGAAGAAGATCAGTCTGAAGCGTCGTCGTAACCCAAGCTGACAAAGTAATCCACAAATTTTCTATGTGTCTATTTTGTATACTGCCGTTAGCGGTCAAATGATGTAATATATATTATACTAATTATTATCAGGAGGGTAACAATGGTATGCTCCAACAAAGACCAAATTAAACCCTAGCTAGCTAGAGCTATATATAGGTGACAGCCTGATTTTTGGCCCTTTCTTTTTCTTTTGTTTTTCTGAGATTTTTGCCTGAGTTTTCTTTTTCCGTGGCTTTGTGGTCTGGAAACTGAAGAAGATGCCATCTTCTTTGCTTCCAGAGTGCCTTGTCATATCCAAATCCTTCCCTTGACCTTTCCATTTTCATCCTAGCCCAAATCCCAATATTCTTTTTATTGGGAATATTTCCTTTTCTATTAAAGGAATAACTCAAATTGCCTTAGGTTGTGAAGCAACCTATATTTCCCTCACTCCAAAAATTCCCAAATAATTCTCATAAATTGTTTGGGTCATATCTTGATCAAATATGGCAAAACTTTTCATTGCCATGTTAAAAAATTATTCCCCAATATTCCTTTTTCTATTTTGCCCTGAATGGCACTGTGTGAAGGAAGTGTCATTTATATTTTTTCCTAGTGGCTCCCAACCTTTTTGGGCATGTTTATATGTCCAAATAATTGCCTCATGCACAAGTTCAACTTTATTTGCCTAGCCAATCTTCCTCAGTGATTTTTCAAAGTTTCTGTCAAATAGAAAGCCTTGTGAAGGAAGTACTAGCTAGGAGTAGCCAAATGAGTTGAACTTTGCACACTCCTTAATGTGCTCATATTAATCCCCTCCACCCATTTGCAGCCCCATACAATCATCTATATGAGCAAAGGAGCAAATCTTTGATTCTGGCAATATTTTCAGGTTGTGAAGCAAGTGCATTTTATATTGCTTCAAAAATCTTGATAAATTATCAGATCATTCTTATGCCCATAAAACATCTCTACACCCAATTGGCATCATTTCATTGAGCCAGTTGACCACCAAAATTATTCCAAGTTTCTGTCCAGAGGAGGTGTTTGTCAAACAAGTACCAGTTTGGCTTTGCCAAATGGTATGAGACTTTTTGAGCATCTTCATATGGGCAAATGATCAAGCTTTGACCAATATTAGCCCAAGTTGACACTCCATGTGAGTGAACCATCATGATCTAGTTTCCGGACCATTTTGGTCAGTTGTGAAGCAACTGTAGTTAATCTTGATCATTTTCTCCTCAAACTTACCAGGATGAAAGTCCTTCTTTACCTCAACCTCGCAGACAACTCCATTGCTCCCAAAACCCTTCCTGTTCATCACCAGTGCTCACCCAAGTTTTTTGTAGTAAACTTCAGAGGGTGATTACTATTTAACCAGAGCCTGTTTAACCAAGTTACCACCCCAGTTGAAACCACCCTTCGAAGGACTTACCACTAGACAACATTGGCCAGCCATTTGGCTCCTCTTGATGCCAGTCTGCGTGGTGACCGCCGCTTTGGCATGCAATGGCCATGCCCAGAAGGGTTTCTTGCTCGGGCCCCTCCCCCTCTCGTCGGCTTCGCTCTCGTGAGTTTGTCCAGCAAATAGCCCACGTCGTCGCCGTCCTCCTAGACCTCTCTTCCCCTCCGCCCGCTTCCTCGTTGGCGCTCGTCGCCGCGCGCCCACGGTTGAGCAGTGCTGGCATGCATTAATGGAGCTTCCCTCCCCTCGACCTCTTCTGCCCGTGAGCTCTATGGCTCGTCCGCATCTCCTTCGTC
>NC_041387.1:69455379-69493531 GCF_002162155.2 Triticum dicoccoides | reverse complement strand
GGTCGTGCCCCTCGCCCCGTCTATAAATGGCCTCCCCCGAGCCGTTCGAGCACCCCAGTAGCCTCCTGCACCTCCTAGCTACCTCCCCAGCCTCTCATTTGAGATCGAGGAGCTCTCCTGCCCTCCCATCGCCGCCATGGCCGTCGTCTCTGTCAAGCTCGATTCCGGCAAGCTGAGCTCCCTCCCTCCTCCATTCCACCCCAGAGGCCTCCCCTCAACCCACCAAGCCTCCCCCTCCCCTCAAGTAGTCGCCGGAGTAGCTGGGGCCGTTGTCCCCAAGATCGACCAAGCCGCCGTCCGCCATGGTCCATGGTGCTCTCGCTCCCGCCCTCTTCAAGGCCCGTTTAGTGCGGGGATGGGCGCGCCTCCGTCTCCTGATCGTTTCGGTGGGCCGGGCACCACCAAAGGTGGCCGGAGTCGGCCGGACTCGTCGCCGGAGCGCTCGGCCCTGCCTATGCCACAGCTCGCCGTCGGGAGAAGGAGAGAGGAAGAAGAGAAGAGAGGAGAGAGAGAAGTGGATAAGGTGGGATAAGTGAAGGCGTATTTCCCAGAATACGCTTTCTGTTTTTCTGTTTTGGCCAGTCTGTAAATATTTTCTTGACAAATAGGTCCCTGGCAGAAAAACATTCACAACTTTTTATCCGTAACTACAAATGAGGTGAATCGCGAAGCCTCCTTCTTTTTTTCGTCGAGCCCATTCTGTTGTTTATGATTTCACTATGGTTTGACACTGTGAAAATGACCTTTTTACCCTTGCACGTAAACAGCCCCCCCCGGGAGAGAATTGTTTCCGGCAAATCTTTCCGCGGCTTCACCACACTTCTCCCCGGTGCCTTCTTCATCCCCAGGCAAGCCACAATACCCACTTGCATGATAGTCATGCAGTAGCCTTGGTTTTCAACTTGAATCTTTATTAAATGTTTGCTTGTTGAAAAGATGGTTATCGTTGTTTTCGGTGATGTTTAAATTTGCATGTTCACTTTTGTGCTATGTTGCCTTGTACCCTGTTATCATGTTATACCTGCTAGTATTTCCCTTCATATGTTTATGCTTGCTAGTAGTACATGTTGATGTACTGGTGATGTTCAGGCTAGTCAGTATGCCATGCTCAGTGGATATGATTTATTGTTGATATGGTGGATAGTTTTGTGATACCATCATGATTATGTTGATATCATGTTCATGCATTTTATCATGGCTCAGCATATTTGCATTCAAGTTAACTGGATTAAATTGAACTTGAATAACTGTTGACTGAGTCGTGGTGCCCCTGAATCGATGCTGACCAGTGCAACCACACTTACCGGCATGGGACGGTCCTAACTGGGTCTATTGTCTTGCCTCTTGCCGGTGCCTCCAACGAGGGAAGTTTATGGGCGCACGCTACCCTGATCAGGTAAGCGGACATAAGCCTTGTGTGCTTGTTGTTGTTGTTATGTGCACATGTCCCCGTTTGGGACGGTTTATTTTTTGGGCCACGACGGTGGTCGTTGTGTCTTGAGGTAGACACGGGGCCACCCATGACTTAGCCCAGTGGGGAGTGAGTCAGACTGGCCGGGAGAGTGTCATGGCAGTAGGACGGTTTTGTCGGAACGCCGTTGGTCCACCCGAATGGGAGTGCAAGGCCATGGGTTCCGTAGTGTGGGTACAGTGTACTAACCTCTGCAGAGTGTATATTAAATCTATCGATAGCCGCGCCCGCGGATAAGGGCCCAGGTCGAAAGTAGGTCACACCATGAGTCAACAGTAATAAGAATAACTTGATTAATGACAACCCATGGTTGTGATTGTCGTAACGATCACGGGCCATTTATTGGTCGGGTTGTGATCGCCGTAAGGATCACGGGCCATTTATTGGTCGGGTTGTGATCGCTGCAAGGATCATGGTGCTATCGAGGATACCGAGTTGTTGTATATTTGTGATGTTGTGCGAGAGTCGTGCGTAAATATCAAGCTCCTTGTGGTCATTTACTGATCGCTACGGTATTGTTTATACCAAGCTTGATTTGATCCTGAGATGATCGTGTAATGTCCGAGGTTGGTAAGTGATGCATGTGTTGGTTACGAGGTAGCCCGAGCAGGATAAGTGGTGCATATAGTGGCATCATGTTGCATGCTAGTATTGTCGGATTAATATGTTCATGTTGTGTTAGCTATATCATGTTTATGTTGGTCATGCCATGTTACTCTGATGATCTCATGATAATTCATGTTTAACCTGTAATTGTCATGATGTTGTCTGTCTTGAATGCTTCTGGTTATTGTGAGCTTGCAAGTACATTGAATGTACTGAACTGGCGTCTCATGCCAGTTTGCAGGTCATGCCGGATTTGATTGCTTGCTTGTCGTGGTTTCCGTTCGTGCGAGCTAGGATAATCGTTCCAGCCAGAGTCCATGCGGAGTGGAGTTCACCACCGTCGTCATTGTTCCGCGGCTAGAGTTCTTCCGCTGCTTCGAGTTGTTCTGGTGCTTGCATAGAGCAACTGAGGATGGCATAGTGCCGCCGTACCGATGTTATTCATTGTATATCAGAGACCTTGTATCCATATTCGTGTAATAATAGAAAGTTGGTTTGTTCTATGCTAGGCAGTGTCGTATTCTAGAAGACTTATCCTCGATCTCTGGGCTGGAATACGGGGCGTTCCGGTTTCTCTGAGCCGGGGTGCCACTGGCTTGGTATCAGAGCCAGGTCTGGCTGTTGGACACCCCAGACCGCGTGAACGTTAGAAAGTGGTAGTATAGACCCCATTTGGTTTGTTGCACTTGATTGCTGCATTTGTTTGTTGCATAGCATGCATATAGCCTTAGTATTTGTACTAACGGTTTATCTGGTGAGTGTAGCTGGCATCGGTTCGGATCCACTACAGCTCAACCTTTGCATTTCTCTAGTTCCTTTTTCTTTCGGTGTTTGGTGTCGTTTCTGTCCCAGCAGAGTGATGCCAAGTGATCCCAACACTGTTTGCAAAAATGGTGCTCGCTTATCGCACCGATGTCTTTCCTTCAGTCCCGCCTATCATTTCGGTGATGGACATGCGTCTATCCCAGATCGTTCTTTTATTTTTTCGCGTTGGCAACCCTTAATAATCTTAGTTATCAAGGAAGGGCAATGTCAGCAGCCTCAGTTTTTCCCCGCAATCCTATTTCTTGGATGAGTACGGATCTTTTTCCATCCGCTTGATAATGATGTGGTTGCGACCTTTGTGTCCTGCTGCATGATTACCGAGTACGTCCTTAACTCCGAGCTAGTTCAGGTTGCCACCTGGCTAAGCTAGCACTTGGTGTAGAGCTGTTTACACCAATTCTTCCACACATTTATTCGTCCTCGTGCACATCGTCACAACATGCTAGATCGTAGTACCGGAGATTCCGTGAAATTTGTGTGCTTAAGTAGGCATGCATATTGTGTGACTAGCAGTAATATGTGATGATTGCTTTATTTATTATATTAGTGGTATGCTTGTGTGCTTTTGTTTTAGTCATTTTTGTTGTTCCTTTGTTTGGGCCTTCAGTGTTACAAAATTTTCCCCTATTGAAGTTGCTCGTCAGCCGACACTGGACCCGAAGAGTCAGCAAGAAATGCATATATTTGGGAACTCAGCTAAACAGAATGGAGTTATCAGCTGACTGCAGTGGAATTGGAAATATCTTGTCGGGATGCAAAAGAAATCCTGGATGGACCATCAGTATCAAGTTTGCATTAGCGTGCACTCATCACGACAAAATTATTAAATCAGCAAGAAGGTAAACTGTGTGCAAGGTTGGCAGAAGATTATCAAAGGTATGGCTTAGATACAAGTTTAATTTTTTGTTGAGGATGATTTTGGAACTCGATGTACCTGGAAGCAAACAAAAATATGGCATATACTCAGAAAGGAAAATAGTCCTGCAAACCCCGTTTCATGCAAGAAATCAATAGCAAAAATATTCAGGTGGTTATATATGTGGAAATCGGTCTGCATATCACAATAAGAAGCTTCTGGTGAAAGCAACCCAATCTTCCCTTGCAAGATACCCGAGAGGCTTGATTTATCTATCTTCCTCAGTACGATACGTGGATGATTCCCTGTGCAAGGTACCCTGTCTTCTTCAGTAAGTAACCGCAAAGGCTTCCGGCATAAGGTACCGAGTCTTTCCCCAGCAAAGTCTTTAAGGGGGTAAGCTTCTGAAGCACGATACCCAGTCTTCTTCAGCAAGCTGTCCGACGAAAGTTTTGAGCACAAGCCAGCAAATATTCCTCAGTAAGACATTGGTACAAGGTAGTACGCTGTGAATTGACAGCATATGGCAGTGAATCCCAAGAATCAGATCCACAACATTTTGGTCAGAATCAAGAATCAGTCAGAATACACGTCTGTCTCGGAATCAGGTCCTCATATATATATGCAAGGAGCATACCGCCAAGATCTTACAAGTCACTCAGATGAGGATCTGACAACCACGTGAGGGTCGTTACGAGAACAAAACTAGTATACACCATAGTGTAACAAAGGATTATGAGGATTGACGACATCAAGGAGCTCAATACAAGTACCCGTGAACCTAGAAAATGATCCTGATGAGCCCTTGTCCCCTTTTTCTCCAATGATGGCACCACGCCTGTGATCTGAGCTGTTTGTAGCTATCCGGGGTGGATGCCGATTTTTGTTTCTCTCTTCAACAACTGTCACGAGTCTGAGCTGCTTTTCGGCCGTCTCGTACAGTTGTTGAGTTTCTTTTTGTGATAGTAGCCCTATAGCTGCTTTTAGGCTATTTTAGGGAGCTGCCACCTTCTTCTTATCGACCCGGTCTCATGCTCTGAGCTGCTTTTTGGCCGTCCTGAGCCGTGGTTTAGTTATTTCAGTAATGTCCCAGATTTGAGTTGTAAAGACCGTTCTGGTGGCTACTGATTTATTTGCCGATTTCTTGCAAGGGTTTCGGATGACCATTTCCCAATGATCAGGACTTGAGAGGTGTTGAACCTGCCATTTAATGGGTTACCCTATCAGAAAAATGAGGATAAACTTCAATTGCCGAAAAATTGCACCGGCAATACCTATGGTCATACAAAGAAACAATATGGCCTAGCTCTTTCAGCCAAGGATCCAGACCAAGAAAACAATAATGAAGGAGCAAGACCACTGAGGCAGGTATGAAAATTGTACACGACCCCCATGGTGCAGATTCCCCGGACAGTCTAAGTCAGTATTGATCCACATGGATATGCCTACAACATGAGTAATCGGCAAGAGGAATAACAGCATGGGAGTCTGAGTCCTCACTTATATGAATCATTCTGGATAGCCTGCCGTGAACCAAATTTTTCCGTCAGAACCACCATTACTTAAGTCTACAGATATTATCATACAGGCCAAACCCTTTATGTTGGCCGCGACAGGAGACAATCAACTATTTGGTACAGATCCGATACTCACTACAGTGGAACCAGTTAAGATGATTCAGAAACTTCTGCGATGAGTCAGAATCTGTCAGGAAACGGTTATATTTGAACTCGCTGCTTGGAACCCAAAGGACATGTATTTAGTGGAGAAACCCAATGCAATGAGTCAGAGCTTGAGTTTTCATCAGAAAATTCTGATCACCACTACATGAAAGGTTATCAGTGCCGGGTGGCACGCCCAACGGAAATCACTTTTGGATTTGTGAGACGGACATATATTTCAGTTGTGATAATCAAATCACACTTAGCTAGTCAGCAGATCTAAAAAGAAATTGGGGCCTATATGAGCATGAGCAAGACAGGTAAGATATGTCAGAATGTGGATACAGTAAAGCAAACCACCCAGGGCCAGTCAGATAAAAATTTAGTGGGAACAACAATAAAGGAAAAAGGATACCCGAGTTGGAAGTGGTTTCCTTAAGTCAGAACATTCATACTTGTTCCCTGAGCAGCCAAATCTCGAGGACGAGATTTCTTTAAGGGGGTAAGGTTTGTGATAGCCTGATTTTTGGCCCTTTCTTTTTCTTTTGTTTTTCGGAGATTTTTGCCTGAGTTTTCTTTTTCCATGGCTTTGTGGTCTGGAAACTGAAGAAGATGTCCTCTTCTTTGCTTCCAGAGTGGCTTGTCATATCCAAATCCTTCCCCAGACCTTTCCAATTTCATCCTAGCCCAAATCCCAATATTCTTTTTATTGGGAATATTTCCTTTTCTATTAAAGGAATAACTCAAATTGCCTTAAGTTGTGTAGCAACCTATATTTCCCTCACTCCAAAAATTCCCAAATAATTCTCATAAAGTTTTTGGGTCATACCTTGATCAAATATGGCAAAACTTTTCATTGCCATGTTCAAAAATTATTCCCCAACATTCCTTTTCCTATTCTGCCCTGAATGGCACTGTGTGAAGGAAGTGTCATTTATATTATTCCTAGTGCCTCCCAACCTTTTTGGGCATGTTTATATGTCCAAATAATTGCCTCATGCACAAGTTCAACTTTATTTGCCTAGCCAATCTTCCTCAGTGATTTTTCAAATTTCTGTCAAATAGAAAGCCTTGTGAAGGAAGTACTAGCTAGGCGTAGCCAAATGAGTTGAACTTTTGCACACTCCTTAATGTGCTCATATTAATCCCCTCCACCCATTTTCAGCCCCATCCAATCATCTATATGACCACAGGAGCAAATCTTTGATTCTGGCAATATTTTTAGGTTGTGAAGCAAGTGCATTTTATATTGCTTCGAAAATCCTGATAAATTACCAGATCATTCTTATGCCCATAAAACATCTCTCCACCCAATTTGGCATCATTTCGTTGAGCCAGTTGACCACCAAAACTATTCCAAGTTTCTGTCCAGAGGAGGTGTTTGTGAAGCAAGTACCAGTTTGGCTTTGCCAAATGGTATGAGACTTCTTGAGCATCTTCATATGTTCAAATGATCAAGCTTTAACCAATATTAGCCCAAGTTGACACTCCATTTGAGTGCACCATCATGATCTAGTTTCTGGACCATTTTGGTCAGTTGTGAAGCAACTGCAGTTAATCTTGATCCTTTTCTCCTCAAACTTACCAGGATGAAAGTCCTTCTTTACCTCAACCTCGCAGACAACTCCATTGCTCCCAAAACCCTTCCTGTTGATCACTAGTGCTCACCCAAGTTTACTACAGTAAACTTCAGAGGGTGATTACTATTTAACCAGAGCCTGCTTAACCAAGTTACTACCGCAGTTGAAACCACCCTTCGAAGGACTTACCACTAGACAACATTGGCCAGCCATTTGGCTCCTCTTGATGCCAGTCTGCGCGGTGACCACCGCTTTGGCATGCAATGGCCACGCCCAGAATGGTTTCTTGCTCGGGCCCCTCCTCCTCTCGTCGGCTTCGCTCTCGTGAGTTTGTCCAGCAAATAGCCCGCGTCGTCACTGTCCTCCTGGACCTCTCTCCCCCTCCATCCGCTTCCTTATCGGTGCTCATCGCTGCGCACCCACAGGTGATCAGTGCCGGCATGCATTAATGGCGCTTGGCTGCTTCCCTCCCCTCGATCTCTTCTGCCTGTGAGCTCTACGGCTCGTCTGCATCTCCTTCGTCGCCTTCCCTGTGGCCCTCGTGCTCGCTGGCCGTCGCCAGCGCCTCGGCCGGCCGTGCCCGGCAGCACCAGAGGCCGTGCCCCTCGCCTCGTCTATAAATGGCCTCCCCCCAAGCCGTTCGAGCACACCAGCAGCCTCCTGCACCTCCTAGCTACCTCCCAGCCTCTCATTTGAGCTCGAGGAGCTCTCCTGCCCTCCCATCGCCGCCATGGCCGTCGTCTCTGTCAAGCTCGATTCTGGCAAGCTGAGCTCCCTCCCTCCACCATGTTGGAAATATGCCCTAGAGGCAATAATAAAATGATTATTATTATATTTCCTTGTTCATGATAATTGTCTATTGTTCATGCTATAATTGTATTAACCGAAAACCGTGATACATGTGTGAATACATAGACCACAACATGTCCCTAGTGAGCCTCTAGTTGACTAGCTCGTAGATCAACAGATGGTCATGGTTTCTTGACTATGGACATTGGATGTCATTGATAACGAGAATACATCATTAGGAGAATGATGTGATGGACAAGACCCAATACTAAGCATAGCACAAGATCGTGTAGTCCGTCTGCTAAAGCTTTTCTAATGTCAAGTAGCATTTCCTTAGACCATGAGATTGTGTAACTCCCGGATACCGTAAGAGTGCTTTGGGTGTACCAAATGTCACAAAGTAACTGGGTGACTATAAAGGTGCACTGCAGGTATCTCCGAAAGTGTCTATTGGGTTGGCATGAATCGAGACTGGAATTTGTCACTCCGTATGACGGAGAGGTATCTCTTGGCCCACTCGGTAATGCATCATCATAATGAGCTCAATGTGACTAAGTGGTTAGTCACGGGATCATGCATTATGGAATGAGTAAAGTAACTTGCCGGTAACGCGATTGAACGAGGTATTGGGATACCAATGATCGAATCTCGGGCAAGTAACATACCGATTGACAAAGAGAATTGTATACGGGATTACTTGAATCCTCGACATCATGGTTCATCCGATGAGAACATCGTGGAACATGTGGGAGCCAACATGGGTATCCAGATCCCACTGTTGGTTATTGGCTGGAGAGCTGTCTCGGTCATGTCTACGTGATTGCCGAACCCGTAGGGTCTACACACTTAATGTTCGATGACGCTAGGGTTATTAGGAAGATTTGTATGTGATTACCGAATGTTTTTCGGAGTCCTGGATGAGATCCCGGACGTCATGAGGAGTTCCGGAATGGTCCGGAGGTGAAGATTTATATATGGGAAGTTGTCATACGGTCACCGGAAATATTCGGGGGCTTACCGGTATTGTACCGGGGCCACCGGAGGGGTTCCGGGGGTCCACCGGGAGGGGCCACCTGTCCCGGAGGGCCTCATGGGCTGTAGAGGGAAGAGAACCAGCCCCTTGGAGGGCTGGGCGCCACCGCCCCTCCTTGGTCCCATGCGCCTAGGGTTGGGGGGAACCCTAAGGGGGGTGCCTCCCCTTGCTTAGGGGGCAAGCCCCCTCCCCCATTGGCCGCCGCCCCCCTCTAGATCCCATCTAGAGGGGCCGGCCCCCCTTCCCCCTTCTCCTATAAACAGAGGGGCGAGGGGAGGGCTGTCGTAACACATCCAAGGCGCAGCCCCTCCCCAACACCTCTCCTCCTCCGCAAGAGCTTGGCGAAGCCCTGCTAGAGTACTGCCACTCCATCACCACCACGTCGTCGTGATGCTGTTTGAGCCTTCTTCGTCAACCTCTCCCTCCTCCTTGCTGGATCAAGGCACGGGAGACATCACCGGGCTGCACGTGTGTTGAATGCGGAGGCGCCATTGTTCGGCGCTAAGATCCGAATCCATCGCGGTCTGAATCGCTTCGAGTACGACTCCTTCATCCACGTTCTTGCAACGCTTCCGTCTCATGATCTTCAAGGGTATGAAGATCCACTCCCCTCTCTCTTGTTGCTAGTAAACTCCATAGATTGCTCTTGGTGATGCATAGAAAATTTTAATTTCTGCAACGATCCCCAACACTCCATTCCACCCCTAGAGGCCTCCCCTCAACCCACCAAGCCCCCCCTCCCTCCCCTCAACTAGTCCCTAGAGTAGCTGGGGTCGTCGTCCCTAAGATTGATCGAGCCGTCGTCCGCCATGGTCCATGGTGCTCTCGCTCCCGCCCTCTTCGAGGCCCGTTTAGTGCGGGGATGGGCGCGCCTCCGTCTCCTGATCGTTTCGGTGGGTCGTGCGCCGCCAAAGGTGGCCGGAGTCGGTCGGACTCGTCGCTGGAGCGCTCGGCCCTGCCTCTGCCGCAGCTCACCATCGGGAGAATGAGAGAGGAAGAAGAGAAGACAGGAGAGAGAGAAGTGGATAAGGTGGGACCTGCGCGTCAGCCTCACAGGAGCCGGCCCCGCGTTGACCAGTCCATGCTGACGTGGATAAGTGGAGGCGTATTTCCCAGAATACACTTTCCGTTTTTCTGTTTTGGCCCAGTCTATAAATATCTTCTTTACAGATAGGTCCCTGGCAGAAAAACATTCACAACTTTTTATCCATAACTACAAATGAGGTGAATAGGAAGCCTACTTCTTTGTTTCATCGAGCCCGTTCTGTTGGTTATGCTTTCACTATGGTTTGACACTGTGAAAATGACCTTTTTACCCCTGCACGTAAACAGCCCCCTCCGGGAGAGAACTATTTCCGGCAAATCTTTCCGCGTCTTCACCGCACTTCTCCCCAGTGCTTTCTTCATCCCCGGGGAAGCCACAATACCCACTTGCAAGATAGTCATGCAGTAGCCTTGTTTTTTGCTACGTCTTGAGATTGTGTTGGTTTTCCTTGAAGAGGAAAGGGTGATGCAGCACAGTAGCGTAAGTATTTCCCTCAGTTTTTGAGAACCAAGGTATCAATCCAGTAGGAGGCTCCTCACAAGTCCCACGAACCTACACAAACAAACAAAGAACTCGCAACCAATGCTATAAAGGCACTACAAAAAAATACACTTCCGTGATGATACATGTTTGTCACAATAGGTCACGTTTTTGTCATGCATGTACATCCATGACGATTTTATGACAGAATCAAGATAGTCATACCTGTGCTATCGTAGAAGTGTTCCATGACATTACCAAAATTATCATCACGGAAGTGTCCACTTCCATGACGATAAATCGCGCGTCACAGAAGTGCTTTCGTCAAGGGTGACCGACACGTGGCATCCACCGTAACGAAACGCCGTTAAGCTATCGGGTCGGGTTTTGGATCCGATAACCTGTTAGCAGCCCCGACCAATGGGAAATTTCCACGTGTAAAATTCTTATTGGCCAGACGAAACACGTGTCAGCTCGTTAGTGGGTCAGATAGGCGCCTATGATATGTCGACACGTGCCACGGCCCACCACTGGCCCATTTAGCTTACAAAGCCGGCCCGTTTGGCTTGGTCAAAAGTTAACGGGCTGGCCCATGAAAAGCCTGTTAACAGTCTCTTCGCAAATAGCCCATTTTATGGCCCGTTACCTCACGGCCCATTAGGCACTAAAGGAAATCGGCCCAACAACGTCATGTGGGCCGTCGAATATAACACCAGCCCATTTCACTTTTGGCCCATGTATGGCCCACGACGTCTTTCGGCCCATATGAGGCCTTCGTATCTTTCGGCCCTTTACAGGCCCACGGTGACTCTAGCCCATAATGAACAGTAATTTTATTTTTACCCATTCACGGCCCGTGATTTACATGGGCCGTTTCCAGCCCGTGTTAGCTTGCGGCCTATTGACGGCCCATACGTTCTTGGGCTCCTTTTCGGCCCTCGATTACTTCCGGCCCGTTACTGGCCTGCTCCCCTAATGGGACAAATTGGGCCCATGGCCAGAGTCGGCCCGTTACTGGCATGTTTCACAAATGGGCCTAATTCGGCCCATGGCAAGAGTCGGCCGGTTACTGGCCTGTTACCCTAATGGGCAAAATTCGGCCCATGGCAAGAGTCGGCCCGTTTCTGGCGAGGCCGTCCTATATTCTGGCCCATTAACGACCCGCTATGCCTGTGACAGAATTAAGATTTTGTAGTCCTACGGCCTGTTAACGGCCCGTTACCGTGCTGGGCCGATACCAATTACGCCCGATTACGGCCCATGTAGACCCATTTATCCGACGGCCCGAGGCCCACCGATTACAGGCCCATTTATCGACGGCCCGAGGCCCACCGATTATAGGCCCATTTATCGACGGCCCGTAGGAGACCCATGGATCCTACGGCCCGTATATGGCCCATGGGTAGTTGAGTCCACTACCAAACCAGGGAAAAAGAAGACTAGGAAATAAATAAGGCCGAAACTAATGCTAGGCTATTAAGGAGTTTGCACAGATTACATCCACTCGGCGTCAAAAATCGCCACTAGTGCAAATATAGGGAACACCCTACACTATACAAAAATGGCTTGTTGTTTTCTTTAGCCGGTGGCTGCACGTTAAGAATAAATTTTGTATCACACCAAAACAAATTACAACTATATAACAAAAGGAAGGTTGGCATAAAACTTAACAGTCTAGCAGATAAATGCACCACCAGAAGTTCAGAAGCTCGGTTCATTTGACCTGACTGTTACGTTTTCATGTTGTATTGTCCGATGGAGCACCATAACCCTCTCCTTCATTTCCCCTAGGCTCCTGAAGAACATAGCAAATGTCTGATAGTCTGGTTTCAAAACCATGCATATCTTGACGACATTGAGCAATGTCTCTCCTTGTTTAACAAAGGGCCTCTTTTAGGGAATGGACTTGTGTCTGGAGCGCAGATACAACATTGCTTTGAGCTTGCATATCTTGATCATGAGGCAGCTTGGACGATATTGCCTTAACAACCACCCCAGTATTACGCAGGAACGTGCTTTTGGCACTGTTAGTGGACAGGTACTGACCCACTGCAGCAAGAGCTGACATTGCGGTTATAGTTGCCTCGCCACCTTCAGAAGGTGGCGGTTCCACCATTTTTTCCATAGCTCGCTAAAAAGTTGAGGTTTTACATTAGTAGTTACCAGAACAGAAGATATTAAGGAGGCAGCAAAACCAAACAAAATACCTTTGGTCTATATACATAACTTATTCTAGTGAACCCATGTAAAATATTAGTTGTATTTTATTACAAAGTACATAATAAAACCAGGTTCCAAACATATGACCATGTACCATCGCTAATGTATTGTCTATTTCTTCACATTGTATTGAGGGCTAAGGATAAAGAGACGAAGTTTATAATACGGTAAGCATAGTATGACATCATTCATATCACAAAACAACTGAGAACAGACAAACAGGCAATTGTAACGTTGTGTGGGCAAGTCCAGCACGGAACTAGATTATGGGTCAAGATCAAAGGAACATCACTCCTCCCTTTTAAACCTTGTAAGGTGCAATGATACGCTAAGACAATTGTGTATAAAATTGAAAAGAGTAATAGACATTGGCTGCAAACCATGTAGTTCAAGGCAAAAGTCAGAGTAAGTAGTAGTTAAAAGGCATGAGGATTAAGGACTTACAACAGCGTCTTTGACTGGTGTAGTCATGCCCTTCTTCTTTCTGGTGTGACAGTCCTTGAAGATTTCCACAGCATTTGGTTCAGGTACTTTTTGGTCCTTGCGGGCTTTCCTCTGCATTTCGAACAAGTCAATATAGATCTGATAATATGGTACAGTGAAAAGAGTGAAACAACAGCTAATTACAAGAGCCTCACAGTGTGCAATATAGCTACGAGATCATGTCGTCTGTTGGAATTTCACTTTCATACGGTTGGCCTTGTTCTTTGAATAGTTCACCTACAAGAAGATAGATTTGTGTGGCACATGCGTCAATAGGACTTCAACATGTGATCTGATCACATATATATAATGTACCTGATACTTCGGATCAGACCACTGTTTAACAAGGCCCCTCCAGTCTTCATCCGATATATTTTCCACTGGAGATCTTTGGGAAAGTTCACTGTTAGCCTTGCCTTCAAAGTGAGTTTTCCTCAAGTTATACCGATACTGTCGCAGTGCAGACTTGAAAACATGGGTGCAAGCTTGTCTGGTTGCATCATCTTGGCTATCCAACTTGAACCTCATCTATTGAAAATTATGGGAGTCTCATTATCAGCAACCTAGAAAGTATGGGACAGAGCTAGACGATATTACTAGTTTCCATACATAACCATACTTACAGATAAATGGTCGACGAAGGTGTTGAACTAGGTTTCTTCTTTGTCATTCCTGTACTGAATCCATGTTGGGAGGATACGTACATGACACCTAACGGCAACCGCTGCCTCTGATACTAACTTGGCTGACTCTGTATCATCACGTGGCCTTTTTAAACTTTCCTCAAAACGGATCTCCATTCTTCCTCCTCTAGATTTAGTTAACCTATCGAGCATTATCCCTGATGTTTGTTTCCTCTTGCGCGTAGGTGCTAGTCCAACAACAAACATAGGAAGTGTTAGTGTACATCAAACTGTGAGACTACATATAAAGAAGCATGCAACTGTAACTTAACTCCAGCAACTACCTTCTTGCTGTTGAAGCTCACAAGGTTCATCTGATATTGCCAACTCGTCTTGTGTCAAGAGTGCTTGGGAAGTAGTGTCAGGTGGCAAAGGAGCTTGGGAACATGCTGCTAGCTCAGTTGATGCACGAGTATGTCGTGCAGCTGGTAGTACTGTGGTAGGTGTTGCAAGAACTAGGGTTGTATCTGCTTGTTTGGTGGCAACTATTTGTTTATGTTTGGCTTTTTTTGCAGGTCGTGTAGCATGGGATGCCGTGTTTGTAGAATTTTCCGCTGGACTTTCACCTTCTATTGCACCATCAGTACCAGCAGAATCTGCAGGATTCATCCGCTTCTCATTCCCTGCCATTATGTGTTTCTTCCTCTTTCTCTGTGCCATGTTAATTCAAGCCGACAAGAAAAACAAATAACAATTTAGTTCTTCAGAACAAATTGATGCGTGATGCAGACGAACTGAACTTTGATGTTAGACAACCACATGATAGGAGGATGTAATATGTATGAAAAACAAGACGGAAGAGATAACCTGAACTATGATGTGTAAACTAAGAAGAAGACATTACACCAAATTAGAAGCAATGCAATGGAAAGTAGACACCATATGAAAGATGCTACAAATATCGCTCTGCCAAGTTAACAGTGTCTCAACATAAATGGCGTTTAAACAAATGTGAAGCAGTACAAGAAATAATCATATGCAAGATGCAAACAACATCACACTACCATGTTAGAGGTCTCTCGTCATTAGTGCCATTGCATATTCACAGCATTGCATGTTCACAGCTTATGATGTGTAAACTAAGGAGAAGGCATTTCAACAAATTAGAAGCAATGAAACCTAGACACCATATGAAAGATGCAACGAATATCACTCTACCAAGTTAAAATTGTCTCGTCATAAGTGTCATTTCAACAAATTAGTAGTACAAGCTAGAAAAGAATGTGAGATGTAACCTATATCACACTCCGAAGTCAAACGTGTCTTATGATAAGTGATTGTTGCAGGTTACACAACAGTAGTAATTTGATGCAAGAACATGGTGTGATAGACAGATATTGTATGTTCTAGAAACAGGAACACGTGTCTTATTCAAGTATAATGTGTAAAGTAAGCAGATGGAATTCAACAAAATTAGAAGCAATACAAGCTAGACATCACACATAACATGCAACCACATATAACAGTGCCAAGTTAGAGGGAGCACCAGTGATGCTGCACTAGGGGAGACATGCCCATCATAAACATAGCTTTGTTGAGTGTCTATGCATGTGTTGTCTTGGAAATCATCTTGGGGGTGTGGAGGAGTAGAAACTGTAGAGGCCCTCCGTTTAGAAGGAGCACCTTTATCCGCTGCCTTGGTAACTTCCTTCCGCTTTATTGATTTTGAATTGTCAAGTAAAACCGACAAGAAAAAGCAATAAAATTCTCTCTTCAGAACTCATTCATGCATGATATTGACAATCACTACTTTGATGTAAGGCAAACACATGATACCAGGATGGAATATGTACGAAAAATAGGACGGCATGGCATGTTCACAACTGTTTGTGTAAACTAAGCAGAAACCATTCCAGCAAATAAGAAGCAATGCAAGCTAGACACCACATGAAAGATGCAACCAATATGACTCTGCCAAGTTAAAAGCGTCCCTTCATAAATGGAATTTCAACAAATTAGAAGCGGCGCATGCTATAAATCATATGGAAGATGCAACTAATATCGCACTGCATATACTAAAGGTGTCTCGTCATATTGATTGATGTGGGATACAAAAAAAACAATAGTTTTATGTAAGGACATGCTTAATAGACAGATGTACTATGTACTAAATACAGGAAGGCATGTCACATTAACAGGTATAATGTCACATTTACAGGAGTATAAGCTAAGCAGAATAGCACATGCAGTTTAACCAGATTGGAAGAATTACAATCTAGACACCATATGCAACATGCAACCACATATCACGCTGCCAAGTTAGAGCAAGCACCTGCGATGCTAGTGTAGGGGAAATGTTGTAATCAACTACAGAGCTATGTTCACTATCTTCATCTAGCATTTATGTTTCTTGAGAATCATGTCGGGAGGCTGACGCTGCATTCTTTAAATGAGGAGTAGTCCCCTTGCCTACCTGCCTCGTCATAAGTGATTGATGAGGGATACACAAGAACATTAGTTTGATGTAAGAACATGGTTAATACACAGATGTAGTAGTATGTACCAAAAACAGAAAGGCATGTCATATTCAAAGGTATAATGTGTAAGCTAAGAAGATGCAATTTAACCAAATTGGGAGCAATACAAGCCAGACATCCGGCTGGAGTGGTGAACATGATCATCTAGGACCTGAGAGCCTGGTGGGAGGCGGACTGCTTCACCACCATCGCGGCTTTTTAGTTGGCTTCCAGGTGATGCATGTCTTTGATGGGCTTGTCACTGGCTCGGCCAGTGCCCTGACTAGCTATTTGTCTTCTGGTGCTCACGGGATGGTGGTTCATGTAAAAATAATCTTTCCTTATCTTAATAAAGACCAACTTCAGCCTTTCAAATACAAACTAGACACCATATGGAACATGCAACCACATATGACACCGCGAAGTTAAAGCAAGCACCTGGGATGGTGGTTCATTGCTAGCGAGGTCATCAACTCCAGAGCAACGTTTACTGTCTCCATCTGCTGACACTGCACCCTTTAAAGCGCTGTAAAGTGTCGCGCCTAGCCGCGTAGAAAGCTGGCATGACTTGTCTCTTTTCTTTTTTGCTTCGCTTTCGGCAGACTCTGAAATACCCTTGCATAAAAACACAATAGTGAGAGTATGGATGAAGTGTGTGCAGAACTAGTGCACTGTAAAAGTAGCAGATAGCAGGTGGCTGAAAAATAAATGACAGGAGACATATGATAGCTCTACAACATTGCATGGCAAACAATATTAGATTCTACTCCGTATGATTTTGTAATATATGAGCACAGGAAATGCAGGTACTCCTCCAGGACACCACCACATGTGGTCATATCTAAGATAACGGTCGACTTAAAATAAATAGGTTAGTCGATTTTTTTTAATGAACCGTCCGATCTATAAGGAACGGGCAGATGGCCTTCGTCTACCTCCCGCCAGTCACTGTTGATGATCTTTCTCGAATAGCTAGCGACCACCGGCCCAGACCCGTGCCTCCGCCGCCCCGCCCTCCCATCGACCTCACACGACCGCCGTGCTTGGCAGCGCCCCCAAGCCATCCCTTTAATCCCGGCCGACCTCCAGATTAGGCGCCAGTAGCTCTAGGTCGCACACGCCCCTAAGATAAACACCAAGGCGCTGCTTCCCCGGCGTAATAGTCGTACTAGCGCCTGTTACGCCGGGGAATGCTTCCATTAATTGGGAATCAACTGGCCAGAAATTGAAATTCAGGGGGGCAACGGACCTCTAGCTAAGGTGAAATAGTATATGAGGAGAAACCTTGTGCATTGCGAGTTACTAGGAACATCTAGTATCAAGAAGAAGCGGTCAACTAGTGTCTTCTATGGGATGCATACCGTGCAACCAGAGACGTAAGATTTGCATGAATAAGGGAAGAGGAGTACCTTCTTCGGTTGTTGGTGTGGTCACCTCCACATGTCGCGCCGATCTTCTTCTTTTTACCGGGGAAACCGAAGTTCTGGAGGGTGCAGGCTTGGATGAACCCATGGCAAAATTGTTGACTGTGTTGCCGTGGCCGTATGTCGGCGGAGGGGAAGAAGATCTGAGGTGGCGAAGGACGGCGTAGCAGGAACAGCTCCGGTGCGGTGCAGGGTGGCGAAGTTGGAGCGGCAGCGATGAGGCACAGGACGACGTGGTTGAACTGGCTCAGGTATGGACGGCTTGGCCTTGGCTTCAACTACTAGCCGTGAAGGGCGTTGCGGTTAAGGTTGCGGTGGACGACGACGTTGGGGTATCGGCTCCGGCGTGATGGAGGAGGGCGGCGGTTGATGGGTGGGATGGGATGGCGGACGGAGGACGCCGGGGTTTCGCGGCTGGTGGAGAGGTAGTTTTGGCACCCACGGAGTACGAATGGGGAATCGGACAGGTGGGGGGAACCATGTTTCGGTCTGGGACGCGCTTGTTTTTGGCTTTTTTGAATAGAAGATGGGACGCGCTTGTCTGAAATTTGGGGAAAGTACAAACTTTGCCCCGCTCTTCAAATTCGGACCTACTGCGGGTCGGGGGTAGGATGGTAATCCCAGGTGTCCCAAATAGTGCGGGAGCGATTTCGGCCGCGCGCATGTGTGCTTAGGCGGCCATTGTGTATGAATGTTTTTAGGAGGCGATTGCGTGGCGTCTAGATGAAGCTACAAACCTACCCGTGTTTAGACCTTTGGACGTTGGGCCGGTAGGTTTCACGGGTCGGAGTTATTAGAAAAGTAATTTCCTTGTACTACCAAACATTGGTCTCACGCGGTTTCGTGCGAGTAGAGGCTCTTTTGGCGCTTCATTCAAAATTTTGAAACACAAGCATTCACCTTTAGAGTACTCTTGAACTATGAGGAATGACCTAAATAGACAACGTTATATTTGACCTTGTATGTTTGAAAACTTCATTAAAATATCTGCTTCCTTTTGAAATTTTGACACTTGAAAATCCTATAACTACGATTATTTTGGAATGGAGGAGCTAAATTTGAATCTATTTTGTACATGACTACATATGCTATTATGTACAAAATCAGAGCAAAGATTGGTACCCCCATAGTTTAGGTATGGTTTACAAATGCCATGATATCAAATTCAAATAATTGAATGGACTTCATGTTGAATTCGATTTTTTTAAACCACCTTAGGTTGAATTCAAATGAATGCTAGTTCATAGGTAGCTATTTATAAATGTCCATTGTGTAACTTTCGTATGTATAATGTGCTTTACACACACAACATGAACTATACTCGATATTCGATTGCTAAAGCGATGCATTGTCTGGAGTTCAAAATACTAACTATGTGGATCAATTGTGTCGAATAATAACATAGACATGTTCAAATTCGATAGAACCTAGATGTCTGATGGATCAATGACCGCTCCTTACGCGAATTGCAAATATCATGATCCCATCCGAATATTTGGATACAATTTATATCTTTAATCAATGTGTAGAGAAGTCTTTTACGTGTAGTTTCACTCTCCATCGGTGGTCTCACACACATGCTCACACACTCTCTCCCGAGGTGTCTTTCTCGCACACATGCTATAGATATAACCCTCCCTCCCTCTCGTAACCATTTACAACTGTTTTCACTAACCTTTATCACAAGCACTCTTCCTCTCGCAAACATACACACGCACAATCCTCATCCACCCTTTCTATATACATGGACCTGCCTACATGTCTCATGTACGCACATAATCTTTACGCCTGTCTCTCACGCATTATCTCACACCTCTCTTCCTAGTCGACGAGTATGATTCTAGCAGAGCATTCTGTAGGATGCCCCTTAAAGTTAGGTTGGATAAATAGTAATATCATAGATAAAGGGGTTACCTTAGTCCGAGAACGTAGGGTTACAAATCCTAGCCGGCTTTGTCAGTGGACACAGAGTCCTTCACAATTCTACTATCTTTGTCTTGTACGACTAGTCATCCATGGGTCTTCCTAAATGTGTCATGGGCCGACCAATGTGGCACAGGACGGAACCGACCGAAGGGCCTCACCTCGACCCACCGGACATCACGCGGTGACACACCCTCTGCCCCCATGTCTCATTATCTTCTCACACCCACAGATACCAACACAAACACCACACACACAGAAAATTCCTCCTGGTACCTCTATTCCCTCCCCCCTTGCATATACACACTCAAGGGAATGGAATCTCTTGTCGTGACGTCATATTCGTCTCTCTCTCTCTAGACCACTCTCATTTCTCATGCTATCTTTCCCACGCCCCGCCCCCTCGTCGGCCCCTCTATCCATGCCTCTCTCGAATACGTAATACACACATACCTCTCTAGGCCCCGCCAAATGACTCAACTACACATTCCCACATGTTACATCACGTACCTCATTGATCTAAAAAGCCCTCTCTTCACGTTTATTTCGCATACAACATTCCTTTTGGATAAAGTGTGGCCAAAAAATTATTTTAGAGTTTCTACATATATACAACATTACAAAGTTATATGGAGGAGTACGAACGCTAATTTGCATTGCATGGTGCCCACAATGATATTTATTCCGCACTGTGAATTTGTATATTTTTATACTATATACAAAGTTAGTCATAATAAAGAGAAATGAAGAGCATCTCTCTCTCCATCGCATACCCCCCCACGTACGCCCCTTTCACGTATGCACACAAAACTATCTCTAGGACCTCTAAAAGTAAGCCCCCAGAAAATTCACGCGTGTTTCATCTTTCTCTCGCGATATATGCAATGATGATCATTATATTTGAAGCAAAAGCACGATACATACATTGGACTTCATAATCCACTCATTACGGTCACCGTTTACGTTTAGTGGTTATTATACAGTCACGAGCTCACCGCACAACTTTGTATTTTCTCATGACATGACTAGTTGACCAATTAAACGCTCCACGTGGCACCTCTAGTGTTGCATCACATTATCTCACTACCATCGTGCCCACCTGTCGACTTGTATCTACTCTACATCTACACTATTATAAAATACATAAAATATAAAATACACTCTTATAAAAAATAGAGTTGGTGATGATGGTGTGCCTGCCATCCTGCAATATAGGTCGTCCGATTTATATCTGACGGATAGGAAAGAAACTATGGCAATTTTGCAAAAAGGTACCCACACACCTCTCCACATTTTCAAATAAGGCCTTCCCTCGTTCATCCTTTTCTCTCACAAGATAAACAAGTCATACAAATGCATCTTGATGTTACGTGCAACACACGGGCATCTTGCTAGTAAGAATGAAAACAAACGACAAAAAAATATTTTGACGGTGGTTCGAAGTCATGACCGCGGGCACAGCGGACAAAGTGGCCTTGTATTGGTATGCTGAGCCGTCTGTTTTAACACACAAGAGCTGGTGTGGTGATTATACACACACGCACGCATGCACACGAACTCCATCCACGCAACACTCACACAAACACATGCACCCACGCGCACACGCAACACTCACACGTACACATGCAGCCACGCACGCACACAACACTCACACGCACACGCACGCATGCATGCACACACCAATACACCACACGACCAACACACACTCTCACGCTCAAGTGCTCAACCTACACGTGCATGCGCACACATCAGGCCCTGACAAACACATACACAACCAGGTGATTCCCGCACACGGGTTGGATCCTTGTCACGCCTGCGTCAATTTGTGTTTATCTGACCTTTCCCTAGGCGAACTGATAGGTGGGACCCACAAGGAACGTGGTCAATTTAACTAGTGAACATGGCGCCACGCAGACTATTTGGCCGATCAACAGAGTGCAATCAGATGCTGAACTGTGAGCAAGTGACCGGATAATCACCGCAAAATGTATATAGTGACCGTAATCAGCTTATTCTGAAGTTCGGTGACCGTATTACGCTTTTCTCTCTGTAGGCCCTCCAAAACTACATATCTACATGTTCTCGCATGTTACATCTAACAACTATGCAATACAACGCTACTACTACACTCTAACACAATAAATCATATGTGTTTTTAGTTTTACTAGATATCATATTGTTACTTATAATTATTCAATTTGCATACATTAAAATTGCCTTTGAAATGTATGGCCAGTATCATCTACCGCGTGGGAAAAATCCCGCCCTTTCCTGTTTAATCGGGTTTGTATCGATGGATCGTGCGAAACAACAAAACTATAGTACTATACAGTACAAGTGACAGTTCACTGGGCCGTCGTGTTGTCTACTCCTCCGTCATAAGAGTGGAGCACTCGCTTTCATAAATCTTCTAGTCCCTTTCGCCGACATGTGGGACATCAAGCTACCGGGTCCACGTGCCATACTGGAATACAGTGTAGAGCAGCCGGGGTGAAGCACCCCAGTCATGGCGCCGGCGTAGTAATGAGCAATGAGGCATCAAATCACAAAGCTGCACCTTTCCCGCAGTTAAGTTGGAGGGACGAAGTAATAATGCTAAAAAAAGAAGTTGGAGGGACGAAGCAACCATCATTTCACTTGTTGCTGAATCTGCTTCTCCCTCATCTTCTTCAACTTAACCACGTGTTGCTTCTGCCGTTGTTCTGCCTCATGTGGGATGCAGATCAGCATGGTAAAGCACTGACACGTGGGAACGCATGTTAGCAAACAGCCAGGACAACGTCCTCCGAAAATAAGAAACCTCCCCCGCCATCCGCGCGGCAAAATCATCTCCTTTTTACTAATCTTTGATTCTATAATTTTTTAGATCAAATTAATAGAGATTTGTATAGATAGCACACAGGAGCAAAACCAAGTGGTACGGTTAAGGGCATCCACAATGTGTAGCCAAATGTGAAAATAGCTTTTGGCATCGTGGGAACCATTGTGGACGGTGTTGCCAAAGCCAAAAAGATGGAACCGAAGCTCCCTGATTGATTGATTGATTGAAGGAATAGAAAAATGCAACGTCTCTCCTCTTTCTCCCATGCTTGGACGCATGTAGTACAGTATAGAGCACATAGTCTACTCCCTTGTCCCTTCTATCACAAATCACAAAGCAGTGAGGCATCAAATCACAAAGCACAGACGAAGCAACCATCATTTCACTCTTCGCTGACTCCGCTTCTCCATCGTCTTCTTCAAGAAACCATCTCACCGCAGTAGTACTCCTAGTAGTCTCTACTCCTAATGTCTCAGTTGGTAGGTCGCGTTCCGGGTTTTATTTTCGTCCCACCTCACCCGGTCTTTTTTGGTAATTCTTTAGTACTTCCTTCCACCTCCCCCTCAGCCACAAAAAACCAAGAAAAACCCCGCGATCAAGTCCCACACACGCCCAAACTTCCGTCGTTATTAACTAAAAGGATCGAAAATAAACCACGGAGCACAAACTGGCGAAAATTAACCAGCGAAAAAAAAAACGGCAAACTGTGCGATCTCGATCTTGTCTAGTTTTCCTTTCGTATCTCACCCCGCACGTAAAACAAATCTCAATCTTGGTCTATTTCATCTCAGCCTCCAGCCCCGAGAGGAGCCGCCACCGAGAGGAGACGCCCCAGCCCCGAGAGGACCCACCTCCGCCGCCGCCGCCGAGAGGAGACGCCCCAGCCCCGATAGGATCCGCCGCCGCCGCCGCCGGGGAACGAGGTCGCCGCCGCCTCCCTCGCCCGCGGCCATGATGACCGATCTGGCGTTGGCGCCGCAGATCACCCTCTGGTCCATGGCCTCGACTAGGTACGAATCCCTCCTCCACTTCTTCTGGTTTGGTTATTTCCGCATCTTGATCTGATTCGGGCGTGTGTGCAGTTTGCTATGATCTGGCGACGGGGATGCAAGGAGAAGCTGCTGCGGTTTCAAGGGGCCGTGAGGATGCCCACCATGAAGGTGTGTCTGGGATGATGGAGGTTATATCCGCCAGGTCCCCGTTGCCGTCGACTGGCGGCGGCCACCGTCTCCTCTTCCATGGCGTCGTCGGGGCCTTCCCCTGCCAAGCGTAGCGGCTCCTTGGCTGGATCACCGTCGCACACCTCACCGGCGTGGTCGGCAAGATCTACATCTCGATCCTCGCCACTCTCCATCCTCTTGCAGGTAATAGGCTTTCCGCCCCCTCTTTTATCTCCGGCGTTCTCGTGTGCACGGATTGTGAGCGTGAAGGAATATTTCTCTTCTATTTCATGGTGCTGCTGTACTCCTTCTGCTTTCACACTGCACATATATAGATTCTTCAAAGGAATTGTATGTTGATAATATCAACTAAGTTCCCTGAATGTGATATATATTCTTCCCTCGCTTTGAATTGATTGCCCCAAACAATATATCTCTGGTTGACAGTCATGGCCTATTATTATTGTTGTTAATTTACAACACTCTGCGCTGTATTGTCCAATCATGGTCCAAACTTCAACTTGGTTGTGGATTCATTGTATGTACCATATGCTGTTCATAGCTACAAAATTGCAATCTCGCGAAAATGTTCTTGAATACAGTAAATTTTTTGTCACATAACCCATACGCTGATGATAAAGTTTGTTGTATGAGCTTGTGGCATACTGATCCGACAGGTGGCAGGTATGCATTCAGATGTTGCAGCTCTAAGGAAGGGTAGTATATGGCACATGGCTTCGTGGATTGTTCAACAAGAAATGTTTTGGGCATATTCGAAAGGCAATCTTGTGAAAGTTATACATTGATTTTCTTATTCCGTCATCAGCTTCTATTGATATGAGCGATACAAAAAGTTCAGCACTGAATTTTAGTATGTTAACTTGCAAGATTTCTCACGACTATGTTTTTTTGTTATAGGTTTATAAATTTTGAAATATAGTTGCAGCTTCACGGAATGGACGGCCCAAATTATGTTAGTGTCTATATGTTTACTTGGTGGTGGTCTAGCGTGAGTGACACCTGCATCTGTAACTTACCCATTGGATGTTCTTCGAAATCACCTGACAACACAGGTGATGCTTTTCTTCCTTTCGTGATTTGTGAATAACACTAAGCCAACCAATCAATCAATATAACTTCCAGTTAGAACTTAGAGCATCTTTACCTAACGCTTTCATCCAATGTAGCTTTACAGACCAAAGGAACAGGTTTTAGTAAGCTAAACTTTCATGTCTATAAAATTCTGCAGAAAACCACTAGGTATTACAAGGGCATCTTTCACACATTGTCGACAATTTGTAGAGAAGAGAATAGTAGAGGATTGTATAAAGGCCTTTGGTCCACCTTATTGGTAAGCCGTATGTTTCTGCTGAGAATTGTTTTTTAGTTGACTTCCCAGTAACTTTTATGTGTTACAGGGAGTTGGACCTGATATATCAATCAACGTTTATGTATATGAATCCTTGAGGTCTCATTGGAAAATGGAAAGTTGAATGTCAAACTGTGCGACCAATGATTTGATATGGTACCTCCCTCTTCTCTCTTCTATGAACCCTATAACACACGTCTCAAATCTTAATTTCTTTTATCCTATTGCAGGTTAATTCCAGTTGGGTGTGTTAACCTACAGTAATCAATCAAGTCAACAAATATAACAATGATACTTTGTCTTCTGATTTTTGGTAATGATTTTTTTGTGACTGAACTAACAGGAGTTGAAGCATGTGTTCTTATTTTTTTATATGACTAGATGCATATGAACTGAAGCTCCATAATTTTCTTTTCAAGTCGACATTGGTGGCAACCAATACAATTAGCGTTATTTACAACCAATGAAGTCTTATAATTTTCTTTCTTAGAAATATACAGTGACGCTGACTATCATTTAGTAGCTCTACAGGCACTAGCCAAAAACAATAATGTTTATTTATTTAACCACCAAATAGAACAATAGGTTATTCTGCATTGTGGGTACACAAATCACAACACTATATTTCAGCTGTAGAAATCTGTGTGGATGCCTGCTGATATTTTAAGCCTACATATTGCTGATTTGGTTTAAGTAATGCTTGAAGCATAATTTACTTCCTAATGTGCAAATAGCAGTATCATTTTTTTTCAAGAAACTGAGAAGACGGAAGAGAGTTGGTGTTGTCAGTGTGGTGAGCCTATGCGGCAACCACAAGGCTGAAGTCTGCTTTGATCGTTATTCAAGATTTGAGCCTTGGCTCCGGTTTTGATAGCTCTATATCAGTAAGTTTAGTCCAGTAACTATTTTAAGTATCTTTACTGTTCATAGTTGCATACATTTTATTCATGGATTAGTCTTGGTAATATTAACATCTGAAAAGCAATTTTTGTGTGACCATTTTTTCATCTTAGTATCTCCATCTACCAGCAAAAGTCAACGTGCACAAACCTGTATTTAACATTCAACATGAGATAGTGTGCATCGAAACTATGCTTATGTTTGTGACATTCATGTGGCATCTCATGCAGATAGATTTTATTATCCATTTCTGTAGCATGCAATGTTTATTTTCTTCTTTTGGTCCATAATCCCTCCTAAAAGAAACATAAGAGTGTTTAGATCACTAAAGAAGTGATCTAAACGCTCTTATATTTCTTTACATATGGAGTACATGTCATGATTGTTGGATACACATGCAGACTTTCGGCGAGTTTTTGTTCTTGGACTTGGGATCCACAGTCCAAAGTTGATTGGTGGATCAAGTGAACTTGGTGCATCTCCATTCAAGCTGGAGTACAATTACCGACCTGCTTGTTTAGCGCAGTCTCCACAATCATACAAGCAAATGAGCAGCTGGCGACCCAACACACAAAGTTTCTATCTTCTTATTTTCTATACAAGTAGCAGCTGGCACAGCGGTGGTGTTGATGAACGACACCCAATGCAGAGGCGGCAGTTACCATAGGGAAGAGGTCAAGAACATCTAGCTCTTGTGGTGTTCCTCCTCATTATTGTCATCGCCATCAATAGCAACAATGACAACCGGCTCATGAGACAGCTACTAGAGAGGGAGCGAGGAAGGGGGAGACAAATCTTTCAGGTACAATGGTATGACAACCATGTTCTGAACTATCAATGAGATTTGGTGCTAAGTCAGCATCGTGTTTTATCCAATCTATCAAACACCATAAGTTTCATGTCGAATGTGTTGTAGAAATGTTCTTCCATAAATATGGTTTTAGTCCTTCATATTTTAGTATCGTGTAAATTTATCCATTCACATATCACTCCGAGAAACATTTTTAATTGGGGGAAGGAAGAATGGGAGAAAAGAAGAGTGCTTTGACGTAAAAAAAGAAGTCGTCAATATAGCCCGTTGCAACGCACGGCGTTCTACTAGGAGATGCAAGTGGAGTGGAATAATGAAAATACATTGCATCAAATACATTTTTTGATTGTTACTGTAATTTTTTTCTATACATGTGAAATTGGAAATGCATTATGCTTATGTATGCAATCAGAAAAAAAATTAAAAGGCCCATGACAACGCACGGGCATTGTACTAGGGAAACAAGTATTGACATTGTACTATGGAAACAAAACAAATAGACATGCAGACTAAGCTCCATATCCAAGGGATTTTGGTAGTACATGCCATGTTTATGCTCACTGTTGAATAGTTTGTATATAACTATTTATGCAATACTTGGACCATAGGAGCAATTCATTCTGTATATTTTGCTGGGGATTGTGCCTTGCAGTCAATTTATAGAAGGGTAAGATGTATCGCAATATCTTTGACTTGCATTCTCTGTGATGTCAAGTAAGAAAATAGAATATATACTCTTTGAATTATCTTTTCTTTTTTTTATGTCTCTATCTTACTTATATAATCCAATTGGCATTCGCTAGAGTTTCTGTTGATGAAACATTTGTTTTGTGATGTGAGGAGGTTCTGTTGGTGAGTAGATACGGTTCGTAGATCATGATATCTGCACAATCTCAATCTACTTCCTATGACCATATATTGTATTAATGGGTTGTGTCAGGGTTATTTTATCAACTACTGGGTTGTTGATCTACATTACGGTTTAATTCTTACACGAATTAATGTTGACTCGATTCCCTGTAGTAGGTTGAGAGGCTTCTCCTCTCATGATTTACTATGATTAGTTTACTTGGCTCCATGCTCCTCATGATTTCTTTGAATTTTTCTGTAGGAGCTCGGTCAAAAATCACCTATGGAAAATATGTTGTTCTTCTCTACAAGGGTTGCATGTGGAATTTGAGGAGAATCTGTGCACCAGCATCCGACTCCTTGATGTTGCTCTGATCATATTGTGTAAATATATTTCTAATAAAGCAATCGCCCGATGGTGTACATGTTATAAATAACAAGAATCATCAAGTGTGAGAGATGGCAACTTCATGATGGGATGATATGTACTGTTGTGCTCATCAATAGACTTAGATCACTTTTCTGTCTGAGAGTCGATTTTTTTGTGCGTTAGATGGATTGACAAGTACCAAAGATTGATGCCAAGCAGAACTAAAACCTGTCCATGGATTACCTTCAGTCCCGCATTCCAATCAACAACATTGGGCCGAGCGAGTGCGCGGGTGGCGCAAGAGGCAATGGGCAGCCGGTGGAAATTGAGTGGTGAGCGGCGGTGGTGAGGTCGAGAGGTTGGCACCAGCGGCGAGTAGGCAATTACCGTGACGGGCGAGCGGACGGGGCTTGTAGGTGTCACGATTGCATCACAATTGGAATAAAGTAAACAATGCATACTCGTGTGGCGATTGACTGATTTTGTGTGTTGTGTGCTTGTGTTAACAGTCAGCCAAATCAATTAGCCAAGGGTCATTATGTACGTGAGTGTGTTAGCAGTGGGTATATCTGAAGATTATTTCTCAACTCGGCATGTGGGTAGAGACTAAAAAGACAATGCCATGGTAGCATGGCAGACCTGGCAAGTGCCACGAACATCATGATATTCTTCCTTTTCTTAATTCCTTGATTTGAAAAATAATTTGCTCTGCGTGTATAGGAACATAGCAGTCGGGCAAACGACACTTTGGCATCTTGATCTATCAAAGGAAATATTTTTTTTTACTTTAGAAAATGTGGGTTCGGATTGGTCTGTTGAGTTATGGCTGGTTGATCGGAATAATTTTTCTATTTAAAAATGTAGCAAATAGCATTTCATTAGAGATTGGTCTATTGAGTTATGGCTGGCTCATCGGAATAATTTTCCTATTTAAAAATGTAGCAAATAGCATTTCATTAGAGATGGCTTTGCAGCAAAACGCAAATCACGCAAACCAAGCTATCGCCGCCTTGTCGCTCTCGCTGGGAGCGACAACAACCGCGGGTCTCTTCTTCGCCTTCTTAGTCGGCATCTCCTCCATCCGGATGCCCTGCAGCACGGGCCACTCCGCCACCGCCTGGGACTGGACCTCCAGGAAGTTTAGGTCCGTCTTCGGCCATCCGACACGCCACACCGCCACGTCGTAGGCACGAGAGGCCTCATCGGCGGTGGGATACGTGCCGAGCCACCAACGCTGCCCGGCATCGGAGAACTCTAGTCCAAAGTTCCCGGAGGGCTTCGCCCTCATGCCGAAGAAACTGGACTTTCCCTTCGGCGTCTTCTTCGGCGCCATCGGGGAGCGGGCGGCGGCCGAGCAGGGAGCGGGGAGGCGATGTGCGGCGTGGGGCGGAGGCAGACGGAGCGGGGCGGCAACATGCGGCGCGGGGCAGAAGCGGACGGAGCGGTGCAGACGAACCGGAGAGGAGGCAGACGGGGCAGGGCCGGAGAGGAGGCGGACGAAGCAGGGCCGGAGGGGAGGCGGACGGAGCGGGGCCGCGCGGAGGATGGACCGGAGGCGGAGGCGGCCGGAGAGTGTTAGAGTTGTGTCGAATATTGTGTACAAGGTAGGTTACAGTTGGACTCTGAGTAGTATTGTGTTTAGATAGGATATGGAGTCGTGTTCTAATAGGACACTTGTATCCTAGGCCTCTCTTATATAGCGGGGGTAGACACACGATGTAACCTATGCCAACATAATAGCACAGGCGCGCAAGGGGGAGCTGGCGGCATGTGCCGGCGCCCGGGTGGCCGGTGTGCGGTATTGTGACGGTGTCACGGGGAGGAGCGCCCGTAGTCAGGCCCCAGGGATGTAGCCATATCGGTGAACCTCGTTAACAAATCTCGGTGTCATGCTCGTGTGATTGCTTGGTCCTCGGATGATCAACGGTATGGCCTCAGATTTATTCTAACAAGTGGTATCAGAGCTAGGTTGTTCGGAGGCTACGGGGTGTAGATTGATCGAGTGGAAGGCTTGATGTTCAGGTCGGTATCGTGTACACGGAAGTTTCCGCAAATACGTGTTGGCATGGTTGAGATCGATCGGAAGAAATCAAGCAAACAACAATGTCAGCGAGTTGTGGTGGTAATCGGACAACAGCGGCGGTGTGGTATAGCGTAAGCAGCAGGCTTATCGATTGACGCAGCGCCTGGAAGCGACCTGGTTAGGTGCGCGTTGGCGCAGCGATCGTGAAGCGCAGTCTAGCAGCAGCGCAGTGCTTGCTTGGTGGGCAGGCCAGGCGGGGCCATGTGTGTCCGAAGAAGGCCCGTGCCAGCTGTTCGGAAGTTACTACGTGCGAGATTTGTTTCGAAGAAAAAGAACACCTGGTGAATACCTGTCGTGGTGTGGTGCATTCAGGCAGGAGCTAATCAAGCGATACGTATCCATCAGAAGTAGAACTTGTGTAGACGTTGGCAAGGCAAAGGCAAGTAGCCAGCATTAAAAGTTTGTGTCAAGGGATCTACGTGAGAAGACCAAAAGTTTTTTGGTTGGAAATTGCTATTGGTATGCGGAGGCTGTTCGTGTACTTGGGCATGGCGTTGATAGCTCGGATTTGTTGGCACAATAGAGATGCTTGAAGGTATTGCGGGAAGTCACGTCAGCTAAGATGGAATTATCATGTGATGGATGGAAATTCACGGAAGACAATTTGGGAGCCTGGAGCGTGTCGTACAGTTGAACGAGTTCGGCTGGGTCGGACTAGGCAGTCTGACGGATCGACGCAAGTCGGTTGGTACAGAAGACGGTGGTGGGATCGGTGATAACGACATAGGAGCGTGATGCCGATGGTGACTGACTTCTGGGCGTGGAAACACGTGGCGCAGGCCCGAGGCTTGTGTAGCTTCGACAAGACTATGGTGCGGGGTTGATTCAAGATGGTGTACACGTGAAGCTTGGAGTCAACGGGGCGCGGGATGGCACGTACAACCATCATGGAGTCATGTTGAAGGTGGAGCTGGAGTCTGGAAGACTTCACTCGGTGCTGATTGAGGGGCTACGGCGTAAGAGCTCAGAGAGTCGAAGCCTATTCAGCGAAAAAAGCGAGGGACACGTAATTTGGACTGGAGCCCAGTGGTCTGATGGAAGTGTGAAACTCGTCATCGGTCGGTGATGATCGGTGGTACTCTGCAGTGGGGGTTGAGTGGTGTGGTTTCACGACCCTTGAGACTCAACCAGGACAGCGGAGGCTCGATGCGGTAATAGCGGTGAGGCGTGCGGTATGCACGGGACATGGAGATGGGCCAGGGCTCTGGTGGTCATACATGTGGTGAGACAACTGCGAATTTGACTCGGGATGACTACAAGCAACGGTGAAATTCCTTCAAGTTTCAGACATGTGGTCAAGAAAGGAGCGGTGATGTTGAGTTCAGGTAACTCTTGTGTGCGACACCCAATATGTGAGTTGTTCACTTTCACGCTGGTCAGTGATCAGTGTGTGATGGCGTTGGACTGATACTCTGAAAGTTGGGAGCACAAACTAGAGTAACAAGGAACTTAATTTTGCTCGAGTGTTGACTGTGGTCAAGAGAAGAAGGGACTACAAGTCGCAGGTGGAGTCACATGGAGTCTTTGGTTTAGCAGCGGTGCTCACGGGATAAGCTCAAGTCCAATGTACATGGAAGTTTGACACATGGACGAATTCAAGGTGGTGGAGAATATTCGCCAAGGTGGAGTTTGTTAGAGTTATGTCGAATATTGTGTACAAGGTAGGTTATAGTTGGACTCTGAGTAGTATTGTGTTTAGATAGGATATGGAGTCGTGTTCTAATAGGACACTTGTATCCTAGGCCTCTCTTATATAGCGGGGGTAGACACACGATGTAACCTATGCCAACATAATAGCACAGGCGTGCAAGGGGGAGCCGGCGGCATGTGCCGGCGCCCGGGTGGGCGGTGTGCGGTATTGTGACGGTGTCACGGGGAGGAGCGCCCGTAGTCAGGCCCCGGGGATGTAGCCATATCGGTGAACCTCGTTAACAAATCTCGGTGTCATGCTCATGTGATTGCTTGGTCCTCGGATGATCAACGGTATGGCCTCGGATTTATTCTAACAGAGAGGAGGCGGGCGGGGTCGAGGCGGAGGCGAACGCGATGGGGCAGCGCGGCGGCAGGCGGCGGCCTAGGCGGGGTAGAATCAGTGGTGGGCTTCTGGATCTATGGCGGGGCGAAACCTTAAAAAGTTAACATGTAACTCTTGCAAACTATTTCAGGAGCCCGTGGCAACGCACGGGTAGTCTACTAGTAGTACTAGTAAAGGACTTCCTGGATGCAAATTAGGCAGTTGTCTCGGCTTGCAGGCGGCACTTGCGAACGACTTACCATGGTCTCCTTCAATGGTGTTCTCCGTCGAACGCACTTCGCCAAACCACAAAAAAAATCATCAACGTCACCGCAATGGGCAAGGAATTCAAATATAGTTACTACCTCCAATTTTTTTGTACACAAGGCCAGTATATCAAAATTACAATTTGCAAAGGGCCACTAACACTAATCGAGGCAAAATTGATGGGGTTAGCAACCAAGGACATTAATATCCCCTGCATGCATGCGGAAGTGAGAAGGTTCATTTGCATGGTGCTGCATTAATCAAGCGATGACGAGTGAGATGGTTAGCTCTTTGGTCTTTCGAGAAAAAAATACGCATTAATTGACACGTGAAACGAGGATTTGTATCGAAGGAAAACTCCGCCTTTCTTTTTTTACACTAGTACTCCTAGTACGTACGTACTTATCCTATTTGGGTCTAGGCCTTGCATTGCCAAACTTCACCACACATTTTTGCCAAGCTTGCCTAAAGTTTTCAAAATGAGAAGGAGGTACACTTGCGCACGGCTGTCGCAGTCGCACCGCACCCTCACACGGTCACTCCTGCACGCCGCAGTCGCACCGCACCGTCACACAATCGCTCCTGCACGCCGCAAACCCAACCAAGGGAACGCACCCTCATTGACACGTGCTGTCGCATGTGAACAAACCAAACTTAGCCATCCTATCGCTGACACATAATTTTCGTTCATAGAGTATGTTTATCCAACCACATGTTGGGGAGTATCCGTACGGCCCGCGCGGTGGTCTGTTGGGGAAGAAGAAGAGGTGAGGAAGAAGGAAAGAAGGGTTAGGAGACGTAGGATATTCATCCAACCGCCTGAAATGGTAGACTGGCCCAAGTCAAGCGACTTGCATAACAAATAGTATGTTTTTACACAGAAAAAGATCCATAAAACAACAACATAAAGAAAAACTATCACTGCTCGCGGAAAGAGACGGCCTCGTCGTCTTTGGCTGCCGGCGCGAACCAGCCGTCGCTGCCGACGTGTGTCTCTGCACCATGGTTGTCCTCGGCCTCCAGCTACTCGTTCACGCGGAGCGTGCAGGCGCTCTGCACGGACGAGAGCACAGCCCGATTCAAGTCGAGGACGTACGGTTCCGCCTGCAGGAGGGCCTCGATGGCAGCGGCATCCGCACGCTCCGCGTCGAGTCGAGCCTCCGCTGCCCGATTCAAGTCCAGGACTTCCGGTTCCACCTGCAGGAGGGCGTCGATGAGAGCGGCATCCGCGCGCTCTGCGTCGAGTCGAGCCTCTGTCGCCCGGTTCATGTCCAGGACGTCCGATTCCGCCTACAGGAGGGCCTCGATGGCAGCGGCACCCGCGTGCTCCACCTCAAGTTGAGCCTCCGCCGCCCGGTTCACATCCACGACATCCGGTTCCGCCTGCAGGAGAGCCTCGATGGCAGCGGCATGCGCGCGCTCCGCGTCGAGTTGAGCCTCTGCCTCCCGGTCCTCCTTTAGTATCGCCATGTTGAACCGCTGGTCCGCCTACACCATGGGGGACTCGGACGCCCGCACGAAGTCGACGTCCATCGTATCATACCCATCGGGGGCCTTCTGCGTCGCGACCTCCGCAGTGAACATTGGATCGGCTTCCTCCTCCTCGTAGCTTGGCTCCAGAGAACTCGGGGATTGGCCTGCCGCAAAGTGAGCTTGGGAACGGAGGTCTGTGGCGCCGACCGCCGCCGCGATTTCTGCGCGGCGCTCCGGTGTCAGCATCTTGTAGTAAGTGATCTTGTGGTGCACCATGGCTTTCCGGCGAACTAGGGGACGCTTGATGCGGGCTAGGGGATCGAAAGGTGGGAGAATGGGCTGGAGATTTGGTGTGGTTTTAGGGCAGTGGCTAGCGTAGGCCGAGCAGCGAAGGTTCTGGTGTGAATAGTGGTTCCGATGACGACCGGTCAATCGGTTTTGATTGTACATCGCTCTTGTCGCGTTCGCGTTGCAGCCCGGCACGCTGGACCCTCCACATATCTCACAGAATGGAACGTGCTTCGTCTTGCGTTTTCGCTTGCTTGTGGGACCGCAGTTGAGAGCAAATCGACGTCCCTCCCCCTCCCCCGCCCGCGTCATTTATTATACCACCACTCCCTCCGTTTTATGTGGAGTAAATAAAAACAGAGGGAGTATACTACAGATGAGGATCCCATGACGTGGCCGAACCCATTGAGTAACTGACATGCGGGGCCTAGCAAGCATGGGGTCCGCCAGTAAGTGACCGAAAGGGAGGGTAAGGCAGGGATACCTACGTCAGAGAATCCATTTCCACTATACTACATTGACCAAATGTTAGAGTAATAATATATGACATGCAACTTACACAAATGTTATAGTAATAGTAATATATGACATGCAACTTACACAAAGCGTACAGGGTCTAATGCATTTTTCGAGGCTAACTTTGACCAAATGTTAGAGTAATAATATATGACATGCAACTTACACAAAGCATACGGTCAATTTCGTATCTGAAAGGAGTTTCCAATGATATAATTTTCACATTATACATCTCATGTACTCCCTCCGTCTAGGTGTGTAAGTCATCTTACGAAAACCAAATAATCCCAAAACACGTACTAGGCGCAGTGTATTAACTTCTACCTCGTCTCTTATTTTTAGCATAACAACCAATAAGAGATGAGGGTGTGCATGCTTTTAATGACCTGAGACTATCAAACATGACATGCAGTGGTTAGTTCATTGCATGCAATACTACTACCTCCGTCCGGATTTATTGGTCCCCATTGTGTTTCGTGCCAAATTTTGACCATAGATTAAACTAACAAAATGTTCACGCATGTCACCAAACATTATATTTTTGAAAACTATGTTCAAATACGAATCCAATGAGATAATTTTTCTTGACATGCATTAACATTTTGTTAGTTAAATCTTTAGTCAAAATTTGACACAAACTACAAAGGGGGCCTATAAACCAGGATGGAGGTAGTATTAATTAGCAAATAAACATTAATGTCTCTTGTTTTCCCCTCCTCCTTGGTCACGGTGCACAGCCTAAGGCTAGTCATAGTGCATAGTAACTTAGACTAGTAACATGCATATGTTACTAGTCTATGTACTACCATCATAGTGGGTAGTAACATAAGTGTAGTGTCATGCAAGCCTTCATTTATTATGTTCTAGACTCATTTTGTATTGGGGTGTGTTATGTTATGGTAACATATTATGTTACCACAAGCACCTCTCTCCTCATTAACTTCATGCCACATAAGCATATATGTCTTGGGATGTGCTATGTTACTACCTAAGTTACTCCCACTATGGCTAGCCTAAGATGACTTACTCACCTATGTGAAAGGAGTACTATTAATCTTTTCAATAGTCAAATTGGAAACCATCTCGAGTACAAATCTAGGAGTACGTACGAATCTAACAATATTGATTGGACGTTGTTGAATGTTGATACCTTTTTTTTATCATAGTAGAGATACTTTGACTGCACAGAAAACTTATATGTAAAGTAGAAAGGATAGGAGGGAGTATATTGTACGTTCAAAAACGAAACGAATATTGAATACCCTTTATATATGATTTGCGGATGCTATGATCACCGGTTCAAAATTTTGAATCCGCCTTAGGTATCACATGCCCCCACTCGTTCCCTTTCAATTTCATCTCGAGGTCCGGAGATCTATTGAAAGAGGACTAGGGTGGGTACATGTGAATGATACTCGGTGGAATGTTCAAATGAGGCATGCGGGAGGATGGACTCGACTAGAGGGCGACATGATCGATGGAGAAGAGGGTTGGAGAGGAATGAGAAATAAGCAAACGCCACATGATTACACTTGAACGGCTCAAATAAACAATAAGTTGTCTCGCTTGGCCTACATAGTGAAAGGACAAATGCGCAACGCGGAGCACTGACGCTCGAATATGGCCGGGAAAACAGGGAAACCGACATGTGGGGCACACCCGTCGGGACGACGTAGCACAGACTAGTCCAATGGAGGAGCTGGCCCATGACCTCCTCACCACCGACAACCGTTCATGTGGGTCGTTGGGGCTAACAACAGTACGCACCTCCATCACCACCTCTGGACACGGTGACCGCGGTGAGCGACACGCTCATATCGTCGATAGGCACGGTCGGTTTCAATGTGCCGAGGGTGGCGTTAGTGCTGTCGCACGACCAACGATATGTTTGGTTTGTGCCCAAGGTTGCCCCATCAAAGCATTGGGTAGCAAAAATTTTGGTTGAGGTATTTGTTTCCCATGAGTTGGCCGACATTGGCAAGAAAAATGAACTAGAGTTGGCTAGACTTCATTGGCATGCCAAAGAAATGGCAACCATCCAAACAAAGAACAATCTTTGTGTCATGACCAAAATTTTGGTAAGGTGCACTTTGGCCACAATCCAAACACACCCCAACACCCGGCTCGTCGAGGATGCACGGGGCGCCGCGACGCGTCCGCGGAGTGGTGTAGCGCGGCCAACTGCATCCTCTGGACATGAGACCATGCCGGGTCGTCTTGCTTTTTCAATGACATGCGGGGATCGCATTTGAGCAAAGGGCATCTCCGACGTTGCCACGACCGCAACTGACTACCCTGGCACACCAAAGCCCTCGTCCCTCGCATCGTCGCGCGGTGCGTTCCCAGCCGGCACCAGCTGCCCGCACTCATGTTGTCCGTTCATATGTCGTCGTTAAGAGGCTCGGTGCCCGAGGAACCAACTCCAGTGACTTAATGACGCACCCGGACGCTTGGACTCACCGAAATGCGCTACTTAAAGCGGCAACGCCCAGCTAACCTCCACACCATAGCGCATCGTCCTCCTACCTGACACCACATCCGCCATGACCGCAAGTGTGAACGCTCTTCAGGAGAGCTTGTCTTCGGGGATGAAGCTCGAGGTCTCTGCCCTCGCTCAAGTTGCCTCTCGCGACGCAATAGCGGTGTAGCCGGACGCGGAAGCGACCACACAAGCGGTGGCCATGCTGGCGGCCGACGACAGGAGCACCGTCAGCCATGCGTCCTATTTGTCGCCGTCCAATGTCCAACACCGCCGAGGTCGGGGACTCCTCCGAGGATGAGTAGGGCATAGGAGGCGGCAGGGCATGGTGTGCCAACTGGCCGGTCTGTATCCCGTGTTCTACTCTTCCTCACTGGAGACCGCACCTTCACTTCACGGGTCTTGAAACCCGCCCTTGTACATAGAGATCGCAGATGGAGGACGTCAGTCGCCTCCGTAGAATAGGTTTAGGGTCGGGTTTCTTTTATTTTTCTGTCCTATAAAAGTTCAAAATGTAATGAAAATCTGCCGTGTTTGCATTAATCTCGGCCGGTGTATATGAACTTTCACAATAATATACATATTGTAGGAGTACTAGCAAGATGCCCGTGCGTTGCACGGAAGATCAAGATCTTGTGGGAGAAAAGGATGAACGAGGGAAAGCCTTATCTGCAAATGTGGAGAGGAGTGCGGGTAAATTGTCATAGTTTCCTTCATATCCGTTAGATATAGATCGGACGGCCTATATTGCAGGATGACAGGCACACCATCATCATCAACCGAGACAAATCTAAAAAACCCAACTAAGCCAACCTCCCAGCATATCGCGCGGGAAAAGACCCGACCGTGCCGTTTTAGTCGGGATTACCGGATTACTAGTAGTAGTATCGATGGATCGCGCGAAGCAACTTTTTTTTTGAGGGGGCGAAGCACCTAGTTTAAAAGGAAAAAAGGCGGTACACTCACAGCACTACTGTCGCGGTCGCATTGCACCCCACACACGTTCGGTCCTGCACACGGCTGACGCAAATGGAACGCGCTTCGGCTTGCCTCTTCACTGACACGTGGGACTGCACTTGGAGAAACCGACCATGCGCCAAACTCCCCCCGCCCACCGTGCGAAAATCCCCCCCCCCACACACAAAAATTCCCCCCAAATTCGATTCAACCGCCCTTCGACCAAATATTCCCCAAACCCCCTCCCCCCGTCCCCCCTC
>NC_041387.1:69446126-69454920 GCF_002162155.2 Triticum dicoccoides | reverse complement strand
CCTCCACTCCATTCGCTCCGCCAAAGTCGCCCTCCCCGCCGCGCCGATACATCGGCGCCGCGGTTCGTCGAGGGGACGCACGGCGATCCTCTCGCTCCCACAGTACGCTCTCGTAGACTGTCATCCTCTAGCCACACCGCCACCTCTGGCTACGTTCTTGTGGAGGCACACGGCGGTCAGCGCCGCCACCGCTGGCGACGTTCGTGTGGAGACGCACGGCGGTCAGCTTCTCCCACGGTACGCGCATTCTAGACTGAGGCCCCGTTCATGTCGGTGTAGCGTTGAATGTTAGCTGATAGACGTTGTTAATCTCACTATTTGCCGAAGTAGTTTACTGTCAATACGCTCTGCTTAAGAAGCTTCCTTGCCCTGTTCTGCACTCAAGCTTCCTTGCCGAAGTAGTTTGCTGAGATGGCATGCCAAGGCCGATTAGTTGCTAAAATATCCTGCCATATATTTATTGTGATGCAGATTGCCATGGTCTAGTAGCCAATCTGTTAGGTGAAATAGCTCTACACCGTTTTATACTCTATCTTTGTTGTTGCGATGGCCTTCGATAGTTTGATGGCTGTGTGCTCGGCCTCATTGACTGCTGAAACAGCCTGCCATAATTTAGCACTCAAATCTGTTTGCTGAATTAGCTTTACATATATTTCGTTACTTAGATCTGCTCGTCCAAATATCTTGCCATAGCTTTAGACATCGACCTAGGTATTTTTTTTGGACTTCATAAAAAAGCATATATGTTTTTCCTGTAATATCTAGTAGAAGAACTAGTTTGTATGTCTAATAGATGGACAGGACTTGGATAACTTCTGCTCAAAGATTCTCCGCTGCATATGTTGAGGGGGTTGAAAACTTCATGAACTTTATCAGAGCTGAGTATGGTGGTCCGAAATCATATGTGCTCTGCCCGTGTAGCAGTTGTATGAATTCAGTTACAAGACCCCAGTCAACTGTGCAAAATCATCTACACTTGTATGGGATGTCGGTCACATATACTAGGTGGGTTCATCATGGTGAAGCTGTGAACGTCAATGTTATTGACTACATGGAAGCAGCAGATCACCATCTTGATCTGCCTGATGCTTAGGTGGAAGAGGAGGAGGAGGTGGTGGTGGCGGAGCCAGTGAGTTTGACCAACATTGAAACAATGCTACAAAATGCTCGTGCATTCCGTGAACTTTCACCTGCAAAAGAAAAACGGTGGGCCCGCATGTTGGAACAATGCAACGTTGTTGTCACCCCAGGAAATAAGCTGTCAGTATTCTCAGCGATGGTCACCTTTCTTCAGGTGAAGACATCTGAGCGGATGACCAACAAATCATTCGATGCGATGTTGGCTGCTTTCCGCATATCTTTCCCAGATGTGTTTGAGCTGCCACACACCTACAGTAAAATGAAGAATTTCCTTCGTGCAGTTGGAATTGGATATGATATGATCCATGTTTGTAAGAATAATTGTGTTCTGTTCCAAAAGGATTATGCCAACTTAAGTGAATGCCCGAAATGCCAATCATCAAGATGGAAAGATGGCGATGCTGTGAAGAGGGTTCCTCTTAATGTTCTGAGACATTTTCCAATTACACCAAGATTGCAGAGGTTGTTTCGTGATGCTAAAACAAGAGAGGATGTACTGTGGCATTCTAGGAACCAGGAGTACAGAGATCAGAATGTAATGAGCCATCCATCTCATGGTAGTGAGTGGAAAAGCTTCAATGGTAAACAAAAAGAGTTCGCTGCTGACCCGAGAAACATTAGACTTGGCTTAGCTTCAGATGGATTTAACCCATTTGGCCACCAGAGCGCCACATATAGCATGTGGCCAGTTCTTGTTATCCCTTACAACATGCCTCCAAATGTCTGCACCAAAGAATCAAACTACATGATGGCCTTGCTCATCCCAGGTCCAAAAAGTCCTCGAAAGGATTTTCATTTGTTCATGGAGCCTCTTATGGAGGAACTTCAACAGCTATGGAAGGGTATTCTCACTCGAGACCTATATAGCAGCCCACCAGCTGATTTCTTTCTGCGTGTTGTTGTAATTTGGTGCATCCATGATTATCCAGCTTTGGGCACTATGTCAGGGCGAACGACACATGGTTACAATGCATGTGTTCGCTGTGACAGGAATCCGTTGTCATACGCAATACTTAGCAAGATTTTTTTACATTGGACACCGCCGTTTCCTTGCCAAGGACAAGACGCATCCTTGAAAATACCGAAGACATGTGTTCAATGCAAAGCATGAAAACCGTGATGCACCAAAGAGGCTCACCGCCGATGAGTTGCAAGTGGAATTAGAGAAGATCAGGCATATTACACCAGGAAACCATCCTGGTAATGGTACCGGGAAAAGGAAGTGTGGCACGGTAGAAGAGAGATTATTGTTTACCCGCAGGTCCACTTTGTGGGACTTGGAGTATTGGAAAGATTTGGATCTGCGGCATAATCTTGATGTGATGCACATCGAGAAAAATATATGTGACAGCATTATCGGCACACTTCTTAACATTGAAGGCAAGACAAAAGATACCTTAAAATCTAGGATTAATTTGACACACCTGGGTATCAGAAAGGATTTGCAGGTGCAAGATGAAGGTAAACCACGGGATATGGCACCAGCTGTGTACGCCTTGGACAAGGTAAAAAGAAAAGAATTCTGCGAGCTCCTATCATGTGTGAGATTCCCACATGGATTTGCTTCCAACCCTGAAAGGAGAGTCAGTGCAGATGGAAACAAGGTACAAGGGTTGAAAACTCATGACTGCCACGTCCTACTTCAAAGGGTTTTACCTGCTATCCTTAGAGGATTGGGCCGCCCTGACTTATACAGAGCAGTTGCAGAGTTGGGACAATTCTTCAGGGAACTCTATAGTAGAAATATCAGGATAGATGCTTTGGAGCGTCTTAGAGACAAGATACCAACTATCCTATGCGACCTTGAGAAGATATATCCTCCCGCCTTCTTTGATCTGATGGTGCATTTGGTTGTTCATCTACCTGACGAGGCACTACTTAGAGGTCCAGTATAGTATGGGTGGATGTACCCTATTGAAAGGCGGCTAGGCACTTTCAAGGGCTATGTTAGGAACAGAGCTAGACCCGAGGGTTCCATTGCATAGGCCTACATTGCTACAGAAGCATTGACATTCTGCTCAAAATACATTGAAACAGCTGATCAGCTTAGCAAAGAGGTGGGTGAAGACAATCCCGGGCTCAATGTTTTCGATTATTCTGTTCGAGTTACAGGGAAGAGTCGACAAGAGGACAAACCTAAATATTTGGACAAAATGGTTTGGTATGTGTTGAATAACTGTCCTGAGATACTACCTTATATCAAGTAAGTGCAGTACTGCAGCTTATACATCATAATCTACTAAACTTGCAGCACATTCTTATATATTTAGATGTTTGACGCGATCACTATGTTGTGCAGCATCTACAAAGAGGAGTTACTGCCGCAAAATCCAAGAGACATTGACAAATTGGTTATGGCAGGATTTGCAAAATGGTTCAAGAACCATGTAAGCTTTTGAAGTGCACTGTCAGTTTATTTAATATATTGAGTACATAAGATGATTGGCTTGTCTATTTTCTAACCATAGGTTAAGAAGATGCGGGAGGATGGGCAGGCAGTTGATGATGCCCTTTACTCACTAGCAATGGGTCCTGATACTCGGGTAAGACATTATGAATCTTGCGTTGTTGGAGATGTGCGCTACAACACCCTTGCACGAGACGAAGGCAGGAAGACACAAAACAGTGACATCATGAGCACGGATACATATGACAAAGAGATAACTGAAATGTATGCTAACATAACAGACATTGTTCAGTTGAAGTATATCTCCAGTTTCGAGGATCATCGGTGTGTGGTTCTGTTGTGCTGTCGTTGGTATAACCTGTTTTCCAGGATCGCAAAACTCAGAGCTGATGATTTCAAATCCATCAATGTCAAGGCGGCATACCAGACCAACGAGCCTTTTATTTTGGCAAATCAAGCAACACAGATATTTTTCTTGGAAGACACATTTGCACGTAGCGATGACTGGAGAGTATTGCAAAGGTTTGAGCAGAGGAATTCGTTTAATGAAGTTGCACAACAAGATGATGCTTACACTGCTCCTCATGTACAAGATAACACAGATGTTCCTAGTATCTTTGAGAACCATCACGTTAATGACGCCGGAGAAAAGATTGCCTGTCGTGCTGTGGACATACAAGAGTTGATCAAGAAGGAGCCAATGTTCGAGGACATTGAGGACGAAGAAGAAGATGACACCATGGGGAATTACGATTCAGATTGATACACATGGCGAAGATGTTGACGCTGCTGCTGCGGATGATGATTACATTGCTTTTGTCGTATTTGCCTGTTAGAAGATGTTTTTTATCTACTATGTGAAATTGTGTTTGCTATGACAAGTGAAACCTGATGAACATGTTGTTTAGTATTTTGCTGTGAGAACATCACTTGTTATGTATGCTGATTTGTGTTTGGTGATTGTATGACAACTAAAACATGATGACATTGTTGTTTAGTTGTACTCATATTTGGCTGTGAAACTTGAATTTGATGACATAGTTTGCTGTTGGACTGCAATTTGCTCGACGTCTTTGAATGAGAACAAAGCTGACCCGACAGGGCCTCTGCTATTTATTTATTTATATGAGCAAAAGGGGATACCCCCTGATTTCTGTTAATAGAAATCATTAGATGTTCACAACACTACGCCCAGCCTGCTACACAGGTTTCATTCATTACTAGTTTCAGCAAAGTGCTCATGTCGTAGCCACTGAATACATCACGAGTGCTACATACACTGCAAATAAAGAGACAATCATCCTAGAGAGCACATCAATTTTGCCCATTATCTTCACAAGCTCTTTCATCTCCTCATTGCTGTCAAGGCCGTTCAGCAGCTGTTGCTTGGCCATGATCAGAGGAACTGCATCTTTAACCTTCTGCTCTGCATCTTCCTCTTCTGTCGTTCCTTCAGTTACTTGTCCAACACCCCAACCTGCTGGTATTGGGATTCCTCAGCTAACCAAATAATCAGCGTAGTTGCATTCCCCCACATCAGCAACTTCCCAGAAATACAAATCACACGAATCTTCCCTTTTCTGCACGAATCAAATTGGAAGATCATCAACCAAACTATTAAAAAAATCAGCAACTGAAAGCAGCAGAACAACACTTAAACATATTATTACCCCATGATTCGGGCATTTGTAGAAGACTCGGCCAGGGTTGTGGATTGTGGTTGAGACGCGACGGATGACTCTGCGTGATTTGTAGCAGTGGCACCATACCAACGACAGCGGGTTGCAATGAGCAATCGGCTGCGGTGCGCGTGCCGGCGAGGGTGTGATGAAACCCACATGCGATGGTACGGGTGGTGACTTGGCGCATATCTAGTTGTTGCCTGCTGAAGAGCAGGTGGACGAGCAGCCAGCGGACATGGTTGCTACGGCCAGAGCTTCTGATGCTAGGAAGAGTAAGTAGAGAAGAGGAGAAACGAACGTTGGATATGTCAGTTTCATTACTTGCAGAGTAGCATAGCACCATATATAGTCATAGTCTAGGTTTGGATTCGAACCGGCTACAGGAGCACATCTTTCTTTTTTCTAAAACTTGGCAACGTCTCTTTACTAGTACACTAGCTTGTTCTGTACGCCTTCCCAAGTCTTTGATTTTCTTTCCGTTTTTTTAGGAAGGAAGGAGGACAAAATTGAGAGTTCCTCAGACTCAAACTCAAGACCTCTCGGTTGAAAACCAAGGGTGCTAGTCACTTATGTGGCGAATGTTCCCTGTGAGGAGGACGTCAGACAAACGCATTTTCCTCGCAGTTTTCTTCCTATATATATAAAAAAGTATGCTACTTGGTGTCTGGTTGTCCGCTTAGTCAAAAAACGATTGTTCCAACCTTGACCGTTCGATTGACATTCAACGTCTGTCGTGTTTCTTCAGTCTCTTCTTCCTCGAGCCGCCAAAGCCAAACCAGTGCCGGCGGGACCTCACCACCTTCCTCCGCCTTGGTTTGCTCGCCGTGGTGCCGCCCTCTGGTGTTGTCAACATGGTCAACAACCGAGAGGAATAAGGAGATGACTATACATGGTGAGGATGACAGTAGGGACCCAGCAGCGCGCGCAGTAATTTTGTTTTTTCGGGACGGAGAAGGGTATCAACTGGGTTGTGCAGGACCCGTGGCCCGTCTAGCCCAGGCTTTTATTTCATATGTTTAGCACATGACCAGCCCATTTCGTTCTTTTCCTTTCTGAAAAATGGCTAGCCAGCTATTTTGTTTTTTGCAGAATAACCAACATAGGCCTACTTGCTTTTCTACGCCCTGTTGGGACGGAAATCTTTCAAGACCAGGAGGGATGCATTCTGCCCAGAAAATGGGCTATAAGTAATAAGAAATGGGCTATAAGTAATAAGAAATGGGCTATAAGTAATAATAAATGGGCTGTAAAATGAAAAAAATACAGCAAACAGGCAATTAGTTCCCAAATACTGTTTTCTTTCAGATTTTGATATTTTAAATTTCATTGTTTTTGTGCGGGTAAAATTTCATTGAATTTAAATTAAGGTATATTTAGATTTAAAATTAATTTGAATCTGGCTAGAAATTTCAGGTTGCATGCTGTTTGGGACAGATTTGGAGGCTAACTTGTGGGTCTACTAGGTTGACATGTACTTTGGCTTTGTCAACTTAGTCCACAAACGATTCTAGCAGCACTGACCGTTGGATGTTAATCCAACGGCCGTGTTGCTTCTTCAATATCTGATCTTCTTGCTCCAGCCGCCCAAACCAGCTCCGGTGGGACTGCCTGCTCCCGCCCCACCCTACTTCATTGCTGGCCAGGCCATTCCTCTACTCACCCACACCTCCTGTTATTTTCCGGTGACGGCAGCCGGACCAGTAAACCCTTGTACTCCCCACCGCGTGGGCAACCATTGCCGAGTCTTCCCCGGCTCCGTGTCGTTCCCTTCCTAGGCCTCACCGTCGTCCACCGCCATGGTGCTCTCGGCGCGGCCTGGTCAACATGGTCAACAAACGACATCCATCGGCCGTGGACTGTACGCGCAAAATAATAATTCCTCCACCTGACAGCTGGGACCCACCGGAAGGGCCTCTGTATTTCACGAAAAAAACGTTCCCCCCCGCTGACATGTCGGACCCACCAGCTATATCTTCGCACGCAAGGAAGTGCCTCCTTATTACGCACAAAAAAATGAATACCCACCCTGCTAGATGGGACCCACCATAGTGGGAGGATGACTTGTGGGCCAACTAAGTTGACGGGGACGGATGGCTTTGTCAACTTAGTCAATATGAATGATTCTAGCTCCAGTGACCATACGATGTCCATCCAACGGCCATAGTGCTTCTTCAACCTCTGGTCTTCTTGCTCCAGCCGCCCAAAGCAGCGCCGGTCATGCCGCGTGCTCCTGCCTCTCGTGGCCGGCTGTGATGTCGCAGAGGCCTCACCGCCCCCTACTACTCCCACCGCTGGCCCAGGGTATCCCTCTACTCACCCACACCCCCTGTTATTCTGCGGCGATAGCAGCCTTACGCCGCAGCCGAACCAGTGAACCCTCGTACTCCTCTCCACGCGGGCTATCACTGCTGCGTCTTCCCCGGCTCCGCGTCGTCCCCTTCCTAGGCCTCGCTGTCGTCCAGACCACCGTCCCGATGCTCTCGGCGCAGCGTGGTCAACCACCGACTTCCATCGGAAGAGTACTGTACGTGGAGAGTGTGACAGCTGGTCCAGGCGGCCGCAAGGAAGTGCCTCCTTATTACGTGCAAAATAATTATTCCTCCACCTGACAGCAGGGACCCACCGGACGGGCCACCTTATTTCGCGAAAAAAACATTTTCCACCTGACTACTGGGATCCACCGGACGGGCCAGCGTATTTCACGAAAAAAACGTTCCCCGCGCTGTCAGCTCGGACCCACCGGAAGTGCCTCCTTATTACGCACAAAAAATGAATACTCCCCTTGCTAGATGGGACCCACCATGGTGGGAGGCTGACTTGTGGGCCTACTAAGTTGACTGGGACGGGGGCCTTTGTCAACTTTAGTCAATATGAACGATTCTAGCTCTAGTGACCGTATGATGTCCATCCAACAGCCGTAGTGCTTCTTCAACCTCTGGTCTTCTTGCAACAGCCGCCCAAAGCAGCGCCGGTCGTGCCGCATGCTCTTGCCTCCCGTGGCCGGTTGTGCTGCCGCGGAGGCCTCACCGCCCCCTACTATTCCCACCACTAGCCAGGCCCTGCGGCGAGGGCAGCCTCACACTGCAGCCCAACCAGTGAACCCTCGTACTCCTCTCCGCGCGGGCTTCCACTGCCGCGTCTTCCCCGGCTCCCCATCGTCCCCTTCCTAGGCCTCACCGTCGTCCACCGCCCTGGTGCTCTCGGCGCGGCGTGGTCAACGTGGTCAAGGAACGACTTCCATCGGACGTGGACTGTATGTGGAGAGGCTGACAGCTGGGTCCACGGCCGCAGCAAGGAAGTGCCTCCTTATTACGCGGAAAATAATGATTCCTCCACCTGACAGCTGGGACCCACCGGACGGGCCACTGTATTTCGTGAAAAAACATTTCCCCCTGACTGCTGGGACCCAAGAGCTACATCTTCGCACACAAGGAAGTGCGTCCGGGCAAAAAAACAAAACGATTCGCCCCCCTGACCACTAGGACCCACCCGCGACACCTTCACACACAAGGAAGTGCGTCCGGGCAAAAAAAACGATTCGCCCCCCCCCCTGACTGTTGGGACC
>NC_041387.1:69445230-69445923 GCF_002162155.2 Triticum dicoccoides | reverse complement strand
CTAACTGCTGGGACCCACCAGCTATATCTTCGCAGGCAAGGAAGTGCCTGACAGTCGGGACCCACCTGGTCAAAGCGTACATAGTGTTGTCATTCTGGTCGCGAACGTGTACGTACATATTGGTCGATGTAGAGGCCCGCACGTGTCGTAGTAGAGGCGTGCACGTGTCGTAGTAGAGGTGTGCACGTAGCATGTACACGTACGTACATCGGCGATGGTGCAAGAAAGAAAATACGGCCACATACGTACATATGGGTAGGGTCTCGAACGCCTACTCGTGCATACGTACATGGCTGGGTCGGAACGGAGAAACAGAGTCGTCGTCGTGTTCATAGGGAGGTAACGGAATGCGTCGTGTTCATGGGGAGGCAACGGAATGTGTCGTGTTCATCGGGAGGCAACGGAACGCGTGGGAGCCAACTGTTTTGGACGAAACAGGCGATGGAAATGAGTCATGGCGTACCGCAGAACGGAGGAAACGGCCTTGTGTTCGACCGGCCACGTTCGGAACGGGGTCCTGTTGATCGGGAGGGGTGTGGCGTACCACAAAACGGAGGAAACAGTCCTCCTACGGTCGAAACGGGGGTCCTATTGATCGGGAGGGGTGTGGCGTACCGCAAAACGGAGGAAACGGACCTCCTACGGTCGAAACGGGGGTCCTGTTGATCGGGAGGGGTGTGGCGTACCGCAAAA
>NC_041387.1:69415780-69445220 GCF_002162155.2 Triticum dicoccoides | reverse complement strand
GAACGCGTGGGAGCCAACTGTTTTGGACGAAACAGGCGATGGAAATGAGTCATGGCGTACCGCAGAACGGAGGAAACGGCCTTGTGTTCGACCGGCCACGTTCGGAACGGGGTCCTGTTGATCGGGAGGGGTGTGGCGTACCGCAAAACGGAGGAAACGGACCTCCTACGGTCGAAACGGGGGTCCTGTTGATCGGGAGGGGTGTGGCGTACCGCAAAACGGAGGAAATGGACCTCCTACGATCGAAACGGGGGTCCTGTTCATTAGGAGGGTGTGGCGTACCGCAAAACAGGACTCCACGGGATACTGTTCATCTCCACCGTCGACCTCCTCCAGCCTCCACGGGCTACCGTCGACCTCCTCCTTCCTCCACGGGCTCCTGTTCATCCAGCTTCCACCGCGCGCTACTCCACCGGCTACTGTTCAACCACCCCTCCACAGTCTACTGTTCATCCAACCCTCCATCGTCTACTGTTCATCCAGCCCTCCACACCACGGGGTCCTGTTCAACCACCCCTCCACGGCCACCCCTCCACCGTCTACTGTTCATCCAGCCCTCCACACCACGGGGTCCTGTTCATCCAGAGGCAACGCCACCGCTCACTGTTCATCCAACCCCCCCCTCCCCCGCAACACTCACTGTTCATCCAATCGATCAGCTTCAGTTAGCAGCAGTAGCGAAGGAATCGCTCCATCAGGTTCAGTTAACAGCCATCGATTCGGGTTCAGTAACGCGTAGCCTACGGTGCAATCGCTCGGGTTCAGTTAGAGCCCAATGCCTCGCTCGGGTTCAGTTAGAGCCAACGCCTCGCACACATGTGTGTACGTGTACGAGAGAAAAGCGCATCGCTCGGCCCCCGACCTCCCACCGTAACCGGCAACTCCCCCAAATTTTCCTCCCCCTCGCTTCTACCACGGTTTTTTCCGTCATGGACGGCCCAAAGAATGTCATGCAGCTGCGTCTCCGGCCCACCCAGGACGGAAAGCCCATTTTCTGTCATGATTTTTTGTCATAGAAGTAGGAGCCCACCACATCTATGATGATACCGGGTTTTGTCACAATTATCATCATAGAAGTGTCATACGTATGACAGAAAAAAAATCATTCGGCCCAAAATGTCATGGATGTGTCTTTTTTTTGTAGTGTGGGGTTGTCAATCCCTTCACAGCCACTTGCGAAAGTGAGATTTGATGGAGAAAATATGATAAGATAAATATATTTTTGGTATTTTATAATATACATGCAGAAAATAAAGATGCAAATAAAAGTAGATTGAAAGCTTATATGATAAAAGATAGACCCGGGGGCCATAGGTTTCACTAGTGGCTTCTCTCAAGATAGCATAAGTATTACAGTGGGTGAACAAATTACTGTCGAGCAATTGATAGAAAAGCGAATAATTATGAGATTATCTAGGCATGATCATGTACATAGGCATCACGTCTCTGACAAGTAGACCGACTCCTGCCTGCATCTACTACTATTACTCGACACATCAACTACTATCCAGCATGCATCTAGAGTATTAAGTTCATAAGAACAGAGTAACGCTTTAAGAAAGATGACATGATGTAGAGGGATAAACTCAAGCAATATGATATAAACCCCATCTTTTTATCCTCGATGGCAACAATACAATACGTGCCTTGCAACCCTTTTTGTCACTGGGTAAGTAAACCGCAAGATCGAACCCAAAGCTAAGCACTTCTCCCATGGCAAGAAAGATCAATCTCGTAGGCCAAACCAAACCGATAATTCGAAGAGACTTGCAAAGATAAATCAATCATACATAAAAGAATTCAGAGGAGATTCAAATATTATTCATAGATAAACTTGATCATAAACCACAATTCATCGAGTCTCGACAAACACACCGCAAAAAGAGATTACATCGAATAGATCTCCACAAGAGAGGGGGAGAACATTGTATTGAGATCCAAAAAGAGAGAAGAAGCCAACTAGCTAATAACTATGGACCCGAAGGTCTGTGGTAAACTACTCACAACTCATCGGAGGGGCTATGGTGTTGATGTAGAAGCCCTCCATGGTGGATTCCCCCTCCGGCAGAACGCCGGCGACGGCTCCAAGATGGGATCTCGCGGATACAGAAGGTTATGGTGGTGGAAATATTTCTTCGGTGGCTCTCTAGATGTTTTTGGGGTATGTAGGCTTATATAGGAGGAAGAAGTACGTCGGTGGCCGCCCGAGGGGCCCACGAGACAGGGGGCGCACCCAGGAGGGGTGGGCGCGCCCCCTGTCTCGTGGCCGCCTCGGCTGCTTCTTGGCTTGCACTCCAAGTCCTCTGGATCACGTTCGTTCCAAAAATCACGCTCCTGAAGGTTTCATTCCGTTTGGACTCTGTTTGATATTCCTTTTCTTCGAAATACTGAAATAGCCAAAAAGAGCAATACGGGCTGGGCCTCCGGTTAGTAGGTTAGTCCCAAAAATGATAATTTTGTGTAAAATAAAGCCCATAAACATCTAAAACAGGTAATATAATAGCATGGAACAATCAAAAATTATAGATACATTGGAGACGTATCAAGCATCCCCAAGCTTAATTCCTGCTCGTCCTCTAGTAGGTAAATGATAAAAACAGAATTTTTGATGTGGACTGCTACCTAGCATAATTTCTCAATGTAACTTCTCTTTATTGTGGCATGAATGTTCAGATCCAAATGATTGAAAATAAAAGTTCATATTGACAAAAGAAATAGTAATACTTCAAGCATACTAATAAAAGCAATCATGTCTTCTCAAAATAACATGGATAAAGAAAGCGTATCCCTACAAAATCATATAGTTAGTCTATGCTTCATTTTCGTCATGCAAAGATGTTCCCAACTTCTATACCCCCGATGACAAGCCAAGCAAGTGTTTCATACTTAAATAAGCTCAAACTTTTTCAACCTTCACGCAATACAGGAGCGTGAGCCATGGATATAGCACTATGGGTGGAATAGAATAATGATTGGGGATTGTGTGGAGAAGACAAAAAGGAGAAAGTGTCACATTGACGAGGATAATCAACGGGCTATGGGAATGCCCATCAATTGATGTCAACATGAGGAGTAGGGATTGCCATGCAATGGATGCACTAGAGCTATAAATGAATGAAAAGCTCAACAAAAGAAAACTAGTGGGTGTGCATCCAACTTGCTTGCTCACGAAGACCTAGGGCATTTGAGGAAGCCCATCGTAGGAATATACAAGCCAAGTTCTATAATGAAAAATTCCCACTAGTATATGAAAGTGACAACATATGAGACTCTCTATATGAAAAACATGGTGATACTTTGAAGCACAATATATGAGACTCACTACATGAAGAACAAGGTGCTACTTTGAAGCACAAGTGTGGAAAAAGAGATAGTAGCATTGCCCCTTTATTTATTTCTTTTTTTCTTTTTTTTTCTTTTTTTTCTTTTGGCCTTTCTTTTTTTCTTTTTCTTTTTGGGCAATGCTCTAATAATGATGATCATCACACTTTTATTGATTACAACACATGAATTACAACTCGAAACTAGAACAAGATATGACTCTATATGAATGCCTCCGGCAGTGTACCGGGATGGTGCAATGAATCAAGAGTGACATGTATAAAAAATTATGCATGGTGGATTTGCCACAAATACAATGTCAACTACATGATCATGCAATGGCAATATGACAAAAGTAATGTATGTCATGATGACGATGAACGGAACGGTGGAAAGTTGCATGGCAATATATCTCGGAATGGCTATGGAAATGCCATAAATAGGTAGGTATGGTGGCTGTTTTGAGGAAGATATAAGGAGGTTTATGTGTGATAGAGCGTATCATATCACGGGGTTTGGATGCACTGGCGAAGTTTGCACCAACTCTCAAGGTGAGAAAGGGCAATGCACGGTACCGAAGAGGCTAGCAATGAAGGAAAGGTAAAAGTGCGTATAATTCATGGACTCAACATTAGTCAAAAGAACTCATATACTTATCGCAAAAATGTAGAAGTCATCAAAAACCAAGCACTACGCGCATGCTCCTAGGGGGATAGATTGGTAGGAAAAGACCATCGCTCGTCCCCGACCGCCACTCATAAGGATGCACAAGCCAAGTACACTTCATGCTTCAAATTTGTTACACAACTTTAACCATACGTGCATGCTACGGGACTTGCTAACTTCAACACAAGCATTCTTTAAATTCATAATCACCCAACTAGCATGACTTTAATATCACTACCTCCATATCTCAAAACAATTATCAAGTACAAGTTGATCAATAGCATCCAATTCACTTCCTATGATAGTTTTTATTATACCCAACTTAGATGCTCATCATTCTAGGACCAATTTATAACCATAGAAATACCATGCTGTTCTAAAAGACTCTCAAAATAATATAAGTGAAGCATGAGAGATCAAAACTTTCTTCAAAATTGAACCACCGCCGTGCTCTAAAAGATATAAGTGAAGTACTAGAGCAAAAACTATCTAGCTCAAAAGATATAAGCGAAGCACATAGAGTATTCTAACAAATTTCAATCAAGTAGGCTTCTCCCAAAAGGTGTGTTACATCAAGGATGATTGTGGTACACTGACAAGCAAAAACTAATATAATATACGACGCTCCAAGCAAAACACATATCATGTGGCAAATAAAAATATAGCTCCAAGTAAAGTTACCAATGAAGGAAGACGAAAGAGGGGATTCCTTTCGGGGGCATCCCCAAGCTTAGGCTTTTGGATATTCTTGAATATATTGGGGTGCCTTGGGCATCCCCAACCTTAGGCTTTTGCCACTCCTTATTCCATAGTCCATCAAATCTTTACCCAAAACTTGAAAACTTCACAACACAAAACTCAACAGGAAATCTCATAAGCTCCGTTAGTGAAAGAAAACAAAACCACCACATAAGGTACTGTAATGAAATCATTCTTTATTTATAATTGTGTTAAACCTACTGTATTCTAAGTTCTGTGTGGTTCATACCCTTACATACTAGCCATAGATGCATCAAAATAAGCAAACAACACACGAAAAACAGAATCTGTCAAAAACAGAACAGTCTGTAGCAATCTTTAACTAACGCAAACTTCTGGAACCTTAAAAATCCTACCAAAATAGTAAGTCCTAAAAACTTTGTTTATTGAACAGAAGCAAAAAGAATCAATGCAAAAGCTCGTTTCTGTGAATTATTGATTTTTTTTGTCGTGAGCGCAAAGTTTCTGTTTTTCAGCAGAATCAAATCAACTCATATCATAGGTTATCCTATAGGTTCTACTTGGCACAAACACTAATTAAAACAAGAAAACACATATAAACATAAAGTAGATGTGATATTTATTACTAAACAGGAACAAAAACAAAAAACACAAAGAAAATTGGGTTGCCTCCCAACTAGCGCTATCGTTTAACGCCCCTAGCTAGGCATAAAAGCGAAGATAGATCTAAGAAGTGCCATGTTTGGCACTTTATTCCTCAATAGAGCACTTATAATCTTTAGCGGTTTCTCTCTTTTTAGCAATGATAAAACCTTTAGGCAAAAATTCAAGAAATTCGTTTGTAGCAGAAGGTTCCTTAATGATAGAGAGACAATTGGGATGAACACTTAGTGATTTGAGATCCGCGTCTCCCTTATTAGAAGATTCACCTTTATTTTTAGGAACATAAATAAACTTGGTAGTTTTGGTAGGAGGTCATGGAGTATTTTTCATGGAAGAAAACCGGAACCTAAGTTAGTAATGATATCCTCAAGTTTACCGATTCTTGCAGAATGTAGATCTATTTTTTCATACTATAGGTTCTTTCTCTTTAAGATTTTCAAAGTAACTCCAACCCTAGATCCGTATTGGGTAATTTGATTATGAATCTTTTTATCGAAATTTTCAATTAACTCAATATTGGCAATTTTATTTTCAATGATCTCAAGCCGTTTCATAACATGTTCCAAAGTTAAAACAATTCCATTAACAAAAAGAGGTGGTGGGCCAAACAAATCTAACATAGCATTATAAGCTTCAAACGTGTGGCTATTCAAGAAATCCCCTCCGGAAATGGTATCAAGAACGCATCTATTCCATGGAGTAATGCCTACATTAAAATTGCAAAGAAGAACGGAAGTAGAAAGCTTCCTAGTAGATTTATTTTGAGCACTGCAAATTCTATGCCAAGCATCTTTTAAATTTTCTCCCTCTCTTTGCTTAAAATTGAGAATTTCATGTTCGGGAGTAATAACAAGTATAGGAGGACTAGCCATATCGACAAGGTAAATGATCTAACATACGAGCAAACAGAAAAAGGCAAGCGAAAGAGAGGGGAAGAAGAAGGCAAGCGGAAAAGAGAGGAGATTGGGAAAGAGAGGGCGAATAAAACGGCAAGGGTGAAGTGGGGGAGAGGAAAACGAGAGGCAAATGGAAAATAATGTAAATGCGAGGGAGATGAGTTTGTGACGGGTACTTGGTATGTCTTGACTTGAGCGAAGACCTCCCCGGCAACGGCGCCAGAAATCCTTCTTGCTACGTCTTGAGCTTGCGTTGGATTTCCTTGAAGATGAAAGGGTGATGCAGCATAGTAGCGTAAGTATTTCCCTCAGTTTTTGAGAACCAAGGTATCAATCCAGTAGGAGGCTCCTCACAAGTCCCATGAACCTACACAAACAAACAAACAACTCGCAACCAACACAATAAAGGGGTTGTCAATCCCTTCACAGCCACTTGCGAAAGTGAGATCTGATAGAGATAATATGATAAGATAAATATATTTTTGGTATTTTATAATATAGATGTAGAAAATAAAGATGCAAATAAAAGTAGATTGAAAGCTTATATGATGAAAGATAGACCCGGGGGCCATAGGTTTCACTAGTGGCTTCTCTCAAGATAGCATAAGTATTACGGTGGGTGAACAAATTACTGTCGAGCAATTGATAGAAAAGCGAATAATTATGAGATTATCTAGGCATGATCATGTACATAGGCATCACGTCTGTGACAAGTAGACCGACTCCTGCCTGCATCTACTACTATTACTCCACACATCGACCACTATCCAGCATGCATCTAGAGTATTAAGTTCATAAGAACAGAGTAACGCTTTAAGAAAGATGACATGATGTAGAGGGATAAACTCAAGCAATATGATATAAACCCCATCTTTTTATCCTCGATGGCAACAATACAATACGTGCCTTGCAACCCTTTCTGTCACTGGGTAAGGACACCGCAAGATCGAACAGAAAGCTAAGCAATTCTCCCATGGCAAGAAAGATCAATCTAGTAGGCCAAACCAAACCGATAATTCGAAGAGACTTGCAAAGATAAATCAATCATACATAAAAGAATTCAGAGGAGATTCAAATATTATTCATAGATAAACTTGATCACAAACCCACAATTCATCGAGTCTCGACAAACACACCGCAAAAAGAGATTACATCGAATAGATCTCCACAAGAGAGGGGGAGAACATTGTGTTGAGATCCAAAAAGAGAGAAGAAGCCAACTAGCTAATAACTATGGACCCGAAGGTCTGTGGTAAACTACTCACAACTCATCGGAGGGGCTATGGTGTTGATGTAGAAGCCCTCCATGGTGGATTCCCCCTCCGGTAGAACGCCGGTGACGGCTACAAGATGGGATCTCGCGGATACAGAAGGTTATGGTGGTGGAAATATTTCTTCGGTCGCTCTCTGGATGTTTTTGGGGTATGTAGGCTTATATAGGAGGAAGAAGTACGTCGGTGGCCGCCCGAGGGGCCCACGAGACATGGGGGCATGCCCAGGAGGGGTGGGCGCGCCCCCCTGTCTCGTGGCCGCCTTGGCTGCTTCTTGGCTTGCACTCCAAGTCCTCTGGATCACATTCGTTCCAAAAATCACGCTCCCGAAGGTTTCATTCCATTTGGACTCCGTTTGATATCCCTTTTCTTCGAAATACTGAAAAAGGCAAAAAAAACAGCAATACGGGTTGGGCCTCCAGTTAGTAGGTTAGTCCCAAAAATGATATAATTGTGTAAAATAAAGCCCATAAACATCTAAAACAGGTAATATAATAGCATGGAACAATCAAAAAGTATAGATACGTTGGAGACGTATCAGTTTTCAACTTGAATCTTTATTAAATGTTTGCTTGTTGAAAAGATGGTTATCGTTGTTTCCGGTGATGTTTAAATTTGCATGTTCACTTTTGTGCTATGTTGCCTTGTACTCTGTTATCATGTTATACCTGCTAGTATTTCTTTTCATATGTTTATGCTTGCTAGTAGTACATGTTGATGTACTGGTGATGTTCATGCTAGTCAGTATGCCATGCTCAGTGGATATGATTTATTATTGATATGGTGGATAGTTATGTGATACCATCATGATTATGTTGAGATCATGTTCATGCATTTTATCATGGCTCGTCATATTTGCATTCAAGTTAACCGGATTAAATTGAACTTGAACAACTGTTGGCTGAGTCGTGGTGCTGCTGAATCGATGCTGACCAGTGCAACCACGCTTACCGGTATGGGACGGTCCTAACTGGGTCTATTGTCGTGCCTCTTGCCGGTGCCTCCAACGAGGGAAGGTTATGGGCATGCGTTACCCTGATCAGGTAGGCGGACATAAGCCTTGTGTGCCCGTTGTTGTTGTTATGTGCACATGTCCCTGTTTGGGATGGTTTATTGTTTTGGGCCACGACGGTGGTCGTTGTGTCTTGAGGTAGACACGGGGCCACCCATGACTTAGCCCAGTGGGGAGTGAGTCGGAGTGGCCGGGAGAGTGTCATGGCAGTAGGACAGTTTTGTCGGAACGCTGTTGGTCCACCCGAATGGGAGTGCGAGGCCATGGGTTCCGTAGTGTGGGTACAGTGTACTAACCTCTGCAGAGTGTATATTAAATCTATCGATAGTCGTGCCCACGGATAAGGGCCCAGGTCGAGAGTAGGTCACACCATGAGTCAACAGTAATAAGAATAACTTGATTAATGACAACCCGTGGTTGTGATTGCCGTAACGATCACGGGCCTTTTATTGGTCAGGTTGCGATCGCCGTAAGGATCACGGGCCATTTATTGGTCGGGTTGTGATCGATGTAAGGATCATGGTGGTATCGAGGATACCGAGTTGTTTTATATTCGTGATGTTGTGCGCGAGTCGTGGGTAAAGATCAAGCCCCTTGTGGTCATTTACTGATCGCTACGGTATTTTTTATACCAAGCTTGATTTGATCCTGAGATGATCGTATGATGTCCGAGGTTGGTAAGTGATGCATGTGTTGGTTACGAGGTAGCCCGAGCAGGATAAGTGGTGCATATAGTGGCATCATGTTGCATGCTAGTATTGTCGGATTAATATGTTCATGTTGTGTTAGTTGTATCATGTTTATGTTGGTCATGCCATGTTACTCTGATGATCTCATGATAATTCCTGTTTAACCTGTAATTGTCGTGTTGTTGTCTGTCTTGAATGCTTCTGGTTATTGTGAGCTTGCAAGTACATTCAATGTACTGACCTGGCATGTCATGCCAGTTTGCAGGTCATGCCGAATTTGATTGCTTGCTTGTCGTGGTTTCCGTTTGTTCGAGCTAGGATAATCGTTCCAGCCAGAGTCCCTGCGGAGTGGAGTTCACCACTGTCGTCGTTGTTTTGCTGCTAGAGTTCACCTGCGGAGTGGAGTTCACCACTAGGAAAAGGGCTATAGATGATATGGACACTAATGGCGCACCAGACATGTGGTGCGCCATTAGTAATGGCGCACCAGGGGATAGTGCGCCATTACTAGTTAAACTAGTAATGGTGCACCACATCCATAGTGCGCCACTAGTAAAAAAAATCAATTTTTTTCAAACTTTTTTTATTTTTTTTCCAAAGTTAGTAATGGCGCACCGTGGGTGTGGTACGGTGCGCCATTACTAGTTAAAACTAGTAATGGCGCACCACACTCACGGTGCGCCATTACTAACATTTTTTTTTCTTTATTTTTTTCCAAAGTTAGTAATGGCGCACTTTTGGTGTGGTGCGTCATTACTAGTTAAACTAGTAATGTCGCACCACACCCACGGTGCGCCATTACTAATTTTGACCCAAAATTCCCCCGAATGCACCCCCCCTGTGGACCGCCTTTTCAGTTTTAGAAAAAATAAAAGAAAATGATGGAAATGTCAAAAAAAAAAATAAGTTTCCCATATGATATGTGGTCTAGTTGTTGGGAAAATTTACAAATATGAATTTCGACTTTATTTGCAAAATCTCTCGAGAATTTGTAAAATGGGCATAACTTTTGCATACTAACTCGGATGAAAAAGTTTTTTATATGAAAAACCATCTACTCGAAAAGTTACATCCAAATTTAACTGGGGGAACCCCGTTAAACATTTTCAAAATGCTCAAAAACCTAACAGAAAAAAGTTACGGGGTTTTTAAGATTTCGAGGCAAAAAAATTCAAACTTACTAGTGGCGCACCGTTTGCTAAGTGCGCCACTAGTAACAGAAAAAAAATAGTTTCGAAATTTTTTTCGGGATTTTTTTTTCAAAATATGATATGTAATATGAATGGAAGTTTGAAATAATTTTTCAAAATTTCATCACACTCATGAACATGAACAAAGTTCCTAAACATCAACAAGGTTTAATAGGATTGATATGCTAGATATATCAACAAGTGCCTGTGAAGTGAGCTGCTGCTGGGTTGGATAGAACTCTGAAGTTAAGCGTGCTTGGGTTGGAGTAGTGTGAGGATGGGTGACCTTTTGGGAAGTTTGACCACGGAGTGTGATTTGACCTGAGATTAAGCATATTGACCCGAGATTAAGCCATAGTGACCCAAGATTAAGAAAAAAACGAAAAAAAATTGAAAAAAAATTGAAAAAAAAATTCGAAGAAAAAAATAAAAAAAGTTACTAATGGCGCACTCCTATGTGGTGTGCCATTACTAAGTGAGATAGTAATGGTGCACCTCTAGGCATACTAATGACGCACTACAGGTGCGCCATTAGTAAAAAATACTAGTGGCGTGGTACTAATGGCACACCTATAGCGCGCCCTTAGTAGGCAAAATAGGTGCCCCATTAGTAGGCCTTTTCCTAGTAGTGCGAGTTGTTCTGCTGCTTGCATAGAGCAACTGAGGATGGCATAGTGCCGCCGTACCAATGTATTCATTGTAATATCGTAGACCTTGTATTCATAGTCGTGTAATAATAGAAAGCTCGTTTGTTCTATGCTAGACAGTGTCGTATTCTAGAAGACTTCTCCTCGATCTCTGGGCTGGAATACGGGGCGTTCCGGTTCCTCTGAGCCGGGGTGCCACAATATACCCCTGCTATACAAACTTGTACAAATGCAAATGAAAGATAAGAAAAAGAAAAGTGCAAATGAAAGAAAAAGAAAAAGAAAAAGAAAGGAAGTTTTGCAAAATGAAATGAAAGAAAAAGAAAAAGGAACTAATATGTTGTGGAAAATGAAATGAAAGGTAAATAAAAAAGAAAAAGGAAGGAAGTTTTTGGAATATGAAATGAAAGAAAAAAAGAAAAAAAAAAGAAAAAGAAAAAGAAAGGAAGTTTTGCAAAATGAAATGAAAGAAAAAGAAAAAGGAACTAATAAGTTGTGGAAAATGAAATGAAAGAAAAATAAAAAATAAAAAGGAAGGAAGTTTGTGGAATATGAAATGAAAGAAAAAGAAAAAGGAAAAAAGTTAGCAGTAGCGCGGTTTGTGCTGGGCAGTGTTTTAGCTAAGTTAGTTATAGCGCGGTTTGCTGAGCCGCACTATAGCTAAGTTACCTATAGCGTGTTTTGCCACGCCGCACTATAGCTAAGTTGCCTACATAGATGATTTATCTCTTTCCACTCTCTCACTCTCGCTCGATCCCCTTTCTCTGAGCTCGATCCCACGCCACTGTCGACACCCGCCCACGCCGCCGACGCCCGCACCCGCCCATGCCACCGCCGACACCCGCACCCGCCCACGCCGCCGTCGATGCGCGCCGCACCCGACCCCGACGCCGGCCACTGGCCACCCCGAAGCTCCCTCCCCGTGCTGCCCCCTGCCCTAGGTGCACCCCAGCCCGACCCCTCTCCCCATGCCACCACTCCCCCGAGCAGTCCCCTCCACAGGCCGGCGCTCTCTGCCGGTAGGTCTCTCTCTCTCTCTCTGACCAAATTTGGTCTCTCTACAGATCGACGAGGAGGAGAAGGACTCCCTCTACCCCAACGACCCCGACCTAGGTGCACCACCTCTGCCCCGGCGACCTCGATCCCAACCCCAAGGTGTGCCACCCCCTCTTCCCTCCCTCTTCATGTTAAAATACTTGCTTTTAAAATGAAATGTTGTTAAAATGTTGAGATGCATGTTAAAATGCATTTTAGAATGCTGTTAAAATGCATGTTGTTAGAGTGTTAAAATGTCTGTTGTTAGAGTGTTCAAATGTGTGTTGTTAGTGTTCATATTGCTGTTAAAATACCTATTGTTAGAGTGTTCAAATGCTTGCTGTTAAAATGAAATGCAATGACAGATTGGTTCATGATTCATATTGTTGCTATCCATTTGGATTTTGTTGCTAGAGTAAATGAAAATGAGTGTTTAGCTTGTTGATAGAGTAAATAAAATGAAAATGAACATTTTATTAGGCAGATTGTAGGTCCGCAATTGATCTTGTGTGTCTACAATAATTGATCTTCTGAATGCTTGACGCACAGGTAGATCACCGACATGCCGCTTGACAACACCGCGAAGATCATCGACACCACACCCGCATCCTCGACAGGCAGATTGTGAACATCCCAAAACCCACACTATATAAAGCTTTGTCCATGCAGATGCTAGAGGAGAGTAGATGTGCATGTGGTTGTTGTGCTACTATTGTTGCGCATCCTATATTGTTGTGATGCATGTTTTGATACTATAGAATGATAGTGAGCATCCGATTGCGAGTGACCGATGTTTTGCCGGAAATGTTGACTCATTTCCATTCCGGCAAATTTCACGCGCTCTATATGTGCACTTTCTAGCAAAGGTAATGCCGAAATTTTCCATGAATTTTGGAATGACTTGTGCTAGAAAGTTGGGCATATCGAGTGCTCAAGATTTGTCACGACGGGAGTGAAATGACATTCAGGCAAAACAAAGGTCACTTTTTTGTCATTATTCACTTTATTATATAAAGCTTGATAATTAAACGACTACGACATTGAACCCTGGGAAACATGACAGACACTGATGAGGCCGGAGGTTCTCAGTTCCAATTAGGTTGAGCACACGCCTACCTCGACTTTCTGGCGGATTAGGAGAGACAACAATTAGCTGGGTGTCAGCATCCCCTTGTCATGACGGACGACGACGGTGGTGGCACCGGCGCCAACACTGATGCCACCAATGACACCGGCACTGAGACTGGCGCTGATGATGTTGCTAACTACAGCATGGAAGGTGGGACCTCCCAAGCCAGTGAAAGAAAGAAGGAAAAGAGGACACGATGCCAAAATGAGCTCGGCACCGAAAGAGTGGTGGTCACGGCGGTGCACCCTGGCGGGTTCGATCCAATAGAGTTGTGGGAAGTAGCAGCGTGTTACAGCAAGCAACTAGCATGCATCCTACGAGATACCGCTAACATCAACACCATGAAAATACAGAAGAATGAACATATGAAGAAGTTGCTCCTGACTAGGTTGCATGCAAGATTCCAGTTCCCCAGTTGGAAAGACGATGTCAACCCATGGGATGATGATGGCATGAAAAAAATCAACAACAAAGCCCTAGGGAAGTTCAGCAACACATTGAGCGCTTGGAAAACTAGGGTGAAAAAGGCGATTGAAGTAGACCATGAAACCTACGCCGAGATTGTTGCAGACAATCCGAAAATTATGATAGAGGACAATGAAAAGTTCAAGGAGACTTGCAATGAAGAAGCTGCCAAGGCCAGGTCGGAGAGAGGCAAGCGGCTGCAGGCAAAGAACATGGGGAACCACCGCCTTGGAAGTCGTGGTTACACGAGAAAGAGGCTCGTGTGGGCTAAGGAGGACGCAGAACATGAACGTCAGGGGATTCCAGACCCATTGGCTGAGTTCACCGACTAGCGGGAGCACGAATTCATCAGGGCCCGATTCTCGTGGGACCCACAAAAAAGATTTATTTTTTTCACCGATGGGCCGACTAGGAAATTTATGAGATTACTGGTAATTATCCTTGTACCACCTTACATATTAGCTTCTGATCAATTAAGTCTACTACATTCTAGTCGCATTCGTAAACGATTCACACTCCATTTTGTAGAGAGAGCAACTCAAGCTTGCGGCCGAAAGCGACCCGTCGACTCAGTCGACTCAGTCGTCAGCGAAGTACAAGTGGGACACTCCTTTCAACCAGGCCATGAACGTAATGATGGGACACCCGCCGGGCTAGCGGCCATAATATGGACGTGTGCACGGCGCCGAGGACGGCGCCACGTGGAAGTACAATTATAACGAGGACCCCGAGGCTAAAAGACAGAGAAAGAAGTCCAGTCAAATCACTATCGACGAGAAGGTGGCGCGGGCGATTGAGAAAACAAAAGTTGAGACCAAAGCTGAGGCAATCCGGGAAGCGGTAGCTACCTGTAGACATGATATGGTGGCTTCCTTTACAAGCTTGATTCCAACTGTGGTCACCTGGGTGCAACAAAATCCAAATGCGCCACCAGCTAATTTTCCCATGCCCGGCTTCATCGGGAGCAACTCAATGAACACCGCACCCATACCCACACCTAGTATGGCAACCGCACCTGCACATACTCCAGCACCTTCTCCTGCACCCAGCTCTCACAGCAGCCCTAGCTTCGTCTCTGGCTTGAATGTCGGGTCGTCGACATTGGTTGAGCTTGATGCCCTCATGGTAAATACGCGTCGCACCCTCGTCAACTCAACTAATTAATTAATCTCTAGTTGTAGTTCTTTTTGGATCTTTGACGCCGCACGTATATGTCTTTGTAGGCCGACTCCACTCTGTGCACCCTCCTTTACCACATGAAGGGTGGGTTGGTGGATGTGGGGAAGGGTACTATAGTGAAGCCCAAGGATGCCTGATAACACCTTAAGGGTCTCCATGGCGAGTGTGAAAGTGGGCTACGAGGGTTTCCCTCATCCTATACAAACTGATGGAGAGGATGATGAGACCCCCACGCAGCTTGGCCAATGCAAAAATTGGCTGATCCTATGGCCTAAAAATCTTCTTCGTGTCGAGGTGGCCGGGAGCACACCAACGGGACCTCAAGAAGGTATGACCACAACCCCACCTACACAAGTACAACCATCGTCTGTGCTGCTTGCTGAGATCGAGAGACACGAGGAAGAAGGGCCAATCGTTCCGGCAGATGATGCCATCTGCCTCATGGAAGAGGATATGGATCATGACATGAAGGAGGCTGATGACCCTCTCCAATATCTCAATACCGGCGTTGACAACGAAGTAACAATGAGTCAACCATATGAATATGAGATGCATGTACCAGAGCCGGAACGTCCTCGGGAGTGCAAGAAGTCTTTGTTCATGCAATTCTCGCAGGACACGCCTCCAGATGCCAGTTCCACCCAAGCTCAACTAATTAGCCAGAGTCGTCCAATGCTGAGCCCGACAACACTAGGGGTGGTGCTCAGGGAGGGTCTGCAAGACCCACCAGCACCTGAGCCCACCAAGAAGAAACAGAGGAAGAGTCTGTTGGGGAACGTAGTGCTACGTCTTGAGCTTGCGCTGGTTTTCCTCGATGAGGAGAGGGTGATGCAGCAATGGTAGCGTAAGTATTTCCCTCAGTTTTTGAGAACCAAGGTATCAATCCAGTAGGAGGCTCCTCAAAAGTCCCACGCACCTACACAAACAAACTAAGAACTCGCAACCAACGCGATAAAGGGGTTGTCAATCCCTTCAAGGCCACTTGCAAAAGTGAGATCTAATAAAGATAGTAAGATAAGATAAATATATTTTTGGTATTTTATAATATAGATGCAAAAAGCAAAGATGCAAATAAAAGTAGATTGGAAGAAAATATGATAAGAGATAGACCCGGGGGCCATAGGTTTCACTAGAGGCTTCTCTCAAGATAGCATAAGTATTACGGTGGGTGAACAAATTACTGTCAAGCAATTGATAGAAAAGTGAATAATTATGAGATTATCTAGGCATGATCATGTATATAGGCATCACGTCCATAACAAGTAGACCGATTCCTGCCTGCATCTACTACTATTACTCCACATATCGACCGACTCATGCCTGCGTCTAGAGTATTAAGTTCATAAGAACGGAGTAACGCATTAAGCAAGATGACATGATGTAGAGGGATAAACTCAAGCAATATGATGTAAACCCCATCTTGTTATCCTCGATGGCAACAATACAATATGTGCCTTGCAACCCTTTCTGTCACTGGGTAAGGACACCGCAAGATTGAACCCAAAGCTAAGCACTTCTCCCATGGCAAGAAAGATCAATCTAGTAGGCCAAACCAAACTGATAATTCGAAGAGACTTGCAAAGATAACTCAATCATACATAAAAGAATTCAGAGAAGATTCAAATATTATTCATAGATAAACTTGATCATAAACCCACAATTCATCGAATCTCGACAAACACACCGCAAAAAGAGATTACATCAAATAGATCTCCACAAGAGAGGGGGAGAACATTGTATTGAGATCCAAAAAGAGATAAGAAGCCATCTAGCTAATAACTATGGACCCGTAGGTCTGTGGTAAACTACTCACAACTCATCGGAGGGGCAAGGATGTTGATGTAGAAGCCCTCCATGGTCGATTCCCCCTCCGACAGAGTGTCGGCAAAGGCTCCAAGATGGGATCTCGCGGATATAGAAGGTTACAGTGGTGGAAATTGTGTTTCGTCTGCCTCTCGGATGTTTTCGGGGTACATAGTATATATAGGAGGAAGAAGTACGTCGGTGGCCGCCCGAGGGGCCCACGAGACAGGGGGCACGCCCTACAGGGGGGCACCCTCTTATCTCGTGGCCACCTCGGTTGCTTCTTGACTTGCACTCCAAGCCCTCTAGATCACGTTCGTTTCAAAAATCACGCTCCCGAAGGTTTCATTCCGTTTGGATTCCGTTTGATATTCCTTTTCTTCGAAATACTGAAATAGGCAAAAAAACAGCAATACGGGCTGGGCCTCCGGTTAGTAGGTTAGTCCCAAAAATGATATAAATGTGTAAAATAAAGCCCATAAATATCCAAAAGGAGTAATATAATAGCATGGAACAATCGAAAATTATAGATACGTTGGAGACGTATCAAGCATCCCCAAGCTTAATTCCTGCTCGTCCTCGAGTAGGTAAATGATAAAAAGGAAATTTTCGATGTGGAATGCTACCTAGCATAATTCACAATGTAATTTTCTTTAATGTGGCATGAATGTTCAGATCAAAATGATTCAAGATAAAAGCTTATAAAACATAAAAATAATAATGCTTCAAAGCATACTAACAAATAATCATGTCCTACCAAAATAGCATAGCCAAAGAAAGCTTATCCCTACAAAATCATATAGTTAGGCCATGCTTCATTTTCATTACACAAAATACTCCCATCATGTACAACCCCGATGACGAGCCGAGAAATTGGTTCATACTTTTTAACGCGCTTCAGCTTTTTCAACTCTTACGCAATACATGAGCGCAAGCCATGGACATAGCACTATGGTGGTAAATGGTGGTGGTTGTAAGGACAAAAAGGGAGAAGATAGTCTCACATCAACTAGGCGTATCAACGGGCTATGGAGATTCCCATCAATAGATATCAATGTGAGTGAGTAGGGATTGCCATGCAACGGATGCACTAGAGCTATAAATATATGAAAGCTCGACAAAAATAAACTAAGTGGGTGTGCATCCAACTTGCTTGCTCACGAAGACCTAGGGTATTTTGAGGAAGCCCATCATTGGAATATACAAGCCAAGTTCTATAATGAAAAATCCCACTAGTATATGAAAGTGACAACATATGAGACTCTCTATCATGAAGATCATGGTGCCATTTTGAAGCACAAGTGTGGAAAAAGAGATAGTAGCAATTGTACTTTCTCTCTTTTTCTCTCATTTTTTTTCTTTTTTTCTTTTTATATTTTTTCTTCTTTCTCCTTTTTTTCATTTTTTTCTTTTTCTTTCCTTTTTGGTGGGATTCTTTGGCCTCTTTTATTTTTATAAAGTCCGAAGTCCAATCCCGACTTGTGGGGGATAGTCTTCATCATCCTTTCCTCACTGGGACAATGCTCTAATAATGAAGATCATCACACTTTTATGGATTTACAACTCAAGAATTACAACTCAAAGCTAGAACAAGATATGACTCTATGTGAATGCCTCCGGCGGTGTACCGGGATATGCAATGAATCAAGAGCGACATGTATGAAAATTATGAAGGTGGCCTTGCCACAAATACGATGTCAACTACATGATCATGCAAAGAGCAATATGACAATGATGAAACGTGTCATAATAAATGGAACGGTGGAAAGTTGCATGGCAATATATCTCGGAATGGCTATGGAAATGCCATAATAGGTAGGTATGGTGGCTGTTTTGAGGAAGGTAAATAATGGGCTCAATACCGATGAGAGTTGCGCGCTAATAAGAAAATCTAGCAAAGTGGAAGGATGAGTGTGCGTATATCCATGGACTCACATTAGTCATAAAGAACTCATATACTTATTGCAAAAGTCTACTTAGCCCTCGAAGCAAAGTACTACTACGCATCCCCCAAGAGGGATAGATTGGTAGGAAAATACCATCGCTCGTCCCCGACTGCCACTCATAAGGAAGACAATCAAAAGAGCACCTCATGCAACAAATTTGTCACACAACTTTTACCATACGTGCATGCTACGGGACTTGCCAACTTCAACAAAAGTATTTCACAATTTCATAATTATCCACTAGCATGACCCTAACATTACTACCTTTATATCTCAAAACAATTATCAGGCAACAAATTGATCATAGCATCCAATTCAATTTCTATGATAGTTTTTATTATACCCAACTTGGATGCTCATCATTCTAGGACCAAATTTGTAACCAAAGCAAATACCATTATGTTCTAAAAGACTCTCAAAATAATATAAGTGAAGCATTAGAGACTAGCAATTTCTATAAAATCAAGCCACTGCCTTGCTCTAAAAGATATAAGTGAAGTACTAGAGCAAAAACTATCAAGCTCAAAAGATATAAGTGAAGCACATAGAGTATTCTAGCAAATTCTAATTAAATAGGCTTCTCCCAAAAGGTGTGTACAGCAAGGATGATTGTGGTAAACTAAAAATCAAAGACTAATATAATACACGACGCTCCAAGCAAAACACATATTATGTGGCGAATAAAAATATAGCTCCAAGTGAAGTTACCAATGAACGAAGACGATAGAGGGGATGCCTTCCCGGGGCATCCCCAAGCTTAGGCTTTTGGCTATACTTGAATATCTTGGGGTGCCTTGGGCATCCCCAAGCTTAGGCTCTTGCCACCTTTTATTCCATAGTCCATAAAATCTTTACCCAAAACTTGAAAACTTCACAACACAAAACTCAACAGGAAATCTTATAAGCTCCGTTAGTGAAAGAAAACAAAACCACCACATAAGGTATTGTAATGAAATTATTATTTATTTATTTTGGTGTTAAACCTACTGTATTCCAACTTCTCTATGGTTTATAAACTATCTTACTAGCTATAGATGCATCAAAATAAGCAAACAACACACGAAAAACAGAATATGTCAAAAACAGAACAGTCTGTAGCAATCTATAACTAACGCAAACTTCTGTAACCCTAAAAATCCTACCAAAATAGGACATACTGGACAATTTGTTTATTGATCAGCAGAAAAAAGAATCAAAGCAAAATCACGTTTCTGTGATTTATTGAATTGTTTCTCGTGAGCACAAAGTTTCTGTTTTTCAGCAGAATCAAATCAACTATCATCATAGTTCATCCTATAGGTTCTACTTGGCACAAACACTAACTAAAAGATAAAAACACATATAAAAAGAAAGTAGAAGCAAAATTATTACTAAACAGGAGCAAAAACAAAAAACACAAAGAAAATTGGGTTGCCTCCCAACTAGCGCTATCGTTTAACGCCCCTAGCTAGGCATAAAAGCGAAGATAGATCTAACGAGTGTCATCTTTGGCACTTGATTCATAAGTAGCCCGCATGATAGATTCATAAGGTAATTTGACTTTATTTCTTGGAAAGTGATCCATGCCTGGAAATTGGAATCTAATATTCCCTTCTTTCATATCAATAATCGCGCCAATCGTTCTAAGGAAAGGTCTGCCAAGAATAATAGGGCAAGAAAGATTGCAATCTATACCAAGAACGATAAAATCCACGGGCACCAAATTTATATTTGCAACAATAGAACATCATTGATCCTTACCATTGGATTTTTAATGGTGGAATCCTCAAGGTGCAAATTTAACGAGCAATCATCAAGATCATGGAAGCCTAGAATATCACATAAAGTTTTCATAATCGTGGAAACACTAGCACCCAAATCACAAAAAGCAAAACACTCATGATCTTTAATTCTAATCTTTATAGTAGGTTCCCACTCATCATTAAGTTTTCTAGGTATAGAAACTTCCAAATTAAGTTTTTCATCATAAGATTGCATCAAGGCATCAACAATGTGTTTGGTAAAACCTTTTTTTTACTATAAGCATGAGGAGAATTAACAACGGATTGCAACAAGGAAATACAACCTTTTAAAGAACAATTATCATAATCAAATTCCTTGAAATCCGAGATAGTGGATTCAATACTATTTAAAGTTGTGACTTCTCCAATCTTACTTTTACCAAAATTAGCATCAAGATCTAAAAACTCTGAATTCTTGGGACGCCTTCTAGGCAAAGTTGATTCATCATCAGTCCCAGAATCATCAAAATTCATATTGCAAAACATAGATCTAATAGGAGACGCATCAATAACTTTAAGATCCTCATCATTATTTTCATGGAAACTAGAAGAACACGCTTTTATAAAACTATCTTTTTTAGCACGCAATCTAGCGGTTCTTTCCTTACAATCATCAATGGAAATTCTAATTACTTTGAGAGACTCATTGATATCATGCTTAGGAGGAGAAGATCTAAGTTTAAGAGAATCAACATCAAGCGAAAGTCTATCAACGTTCCTAGCCAAATCATCAACTTTGAGCAATTTTTCTTCAAGCAAAGCATTAAAATTCTTTTAAGAAATCATAAAATCTTTCACACTATTCTCAAAATCAGAGGGCATCTTATTGAAATTACCATAAGAATTATTGTAGGAATTTCCATAATTATTAGAGGAATTACTAGGGAACGGTCTAGCATTAAGGTTTCATCTATAAGCATTGTTTCCAAAACTATTCCTACCAAAAAAATTCACATCCATAGATTCATTATTATTCTCAATCAAGGAAGACAAAGGCATATCATTGGGATCAAGAGGAGTGTTTTTAGTAGCAAACAATTCCATAAGTTCATCCATCTTTCCACTCAAAACATTGATTTCTTCTATAGCATGCACTTTTTTACTAGAAGATCTTTCGGTGTGCCATTGAGAATGATTAGCCATAATATTATCAAGAAGTTTTGTAGCATCTCCTAACGTGATTTCCATAAACGTGCCTCCCACAGCAGAATCTAAGAGATTTCTAGAAGCAAAGTTCAAACCGGCATAAAAAATTTGTATGCTCATCCATAAATTCAAACCATGAGTAGGGCAATTGTGAAGCATCAATTTCATTCTTTCCCAAGATTGGGCAACATGCTCATGATCAAGTTGTTTAAAATTCATAATATCGTTCCTAAGAGTCATGATCTTAGCGGGAGGAAAATATTTAGAGATAAAAGCATATTTGCACTTGTTCCAAGAATCAATACTATTTTTAGGCAAAGACGAAAACCAAACTTTAGCATGATCTCTAAGTGAAAAAGGAAATAACTTCAATTTGACAATATTGTTATCCGTATCTTTCTTCTTTTGCATATCACACAAATCAACAAAGTTGTTTAGATGAGTAGCGGCATCTTTACTAGGAAGGCCGGCGAATTGATCTTTCATAACAAGATTCAGCAAAGCAGCATTGCTTTCACAAGACTCAACATCATTAAGAGGAGCAATCGGAGTACTAAGGAAATCATTATTATTGGTATTCGAGAAATCACACAATTTGGTATTATCTTGTGCCATGGCAACAAGTAATCCAACACACAAGCAAACAGAAAAAGGCAAGCGGAAACGAGAGGAGGAGATTGGGAAAGAGAGGGCGAATAGAACGGCAAAGGTGAAGTGGGGGAGAGGAAAACGAGAGGCAAATGGCAAATAATGTAACTGCGTGGGAGATGGGTTTGTGATGGGTACTTGGTATGTCTTTACTTGAGCGAAGACCTCCCCGGCAACGGCGCCAGAAATCCTTCTTGCTACGTCTTGAGCTTGCGCTGGTTTTCCTCGAGGAGGAGAGGGTGATGCAGCAATAGTAGTGTAAGTATTTCCCTCAGTTTTTGAGAACCAAGGTATCAATCCAGTAGGAGGCTCCTCAAAAGTCCCACGCACCTACACAAACAAACTAAGAACTCGCAACCAACACGATAAAGGGGTTGTCAATCCCTTCACGACCACTTGCAAAAGTGAGATCTAATAAAGATAGTAAGATAAGATAAATATATTTTTGGTATTTTATAATATAGATGCAAAAAGTAAAGATGCAAATAAAAGTAGATTGGAAGCAAATATGATAAGAGATAGACCCGGGGGCCATAGGTTTCACTAGAGGCTTCTCTCAAGATAGGATAAGTATTACGGTGGGTGAACAAATTACTGTCGAGCAATTGATAGAAAAGCGAATAATTATGAGATTATCTAGGCATGATCATGTATATAGGCATCACGTCCATAACAAGTAGACCAACTCCTGCCTGCATCTACTACTATTACTCCACACATCGACCGACTCCTGCCTGCGTCTAGAGTATTAAATTCATAAGAACAGCGTAATGCATTAAGCAAGATGACATGATGTAGAGGGATAAACTCAAGCAATATGATGTAAACCCCATCTTGTTATCCTCGATGGCAACAATACAATACGTGCCTTGCAACCCTTTATGTCACTGGGTAAGGACACCGCAAGATTGAACCCAAAGCTAAGCACTTCTCCCATGGCAAGAAAGATCAATCTAGTAGGCCAAACCAAACTGATAATTCGAAGAGACTTGCAAAGATAACTCAATCATACATAAAAGAATTCAGAGAAGATTCAAATATTATTCATAGATAAACTTGATCATAAACCCGCAATTCATCGAATCTCGACAAACACACCGCAAAAAGAGATTACATCAAATAGATCTCCACAAGAGAGGGAAGAACATTGTATTGAGATCCAAAAAGAGAGAATAAGCCATTTAGTTAATAACTATGGACCCGTAGGTTTGTGGTAAACTACTCACAACTCATCCGAGGGGCAAGGATGTTCATGTAGAAGCCCTCCATGGTCGATTCCCCCTCCGGCAGAGTGCCGGCGAAGGCTCCAAGATGGGATCTCGCGGATACAGAAGGTTATGGTGGTGGAAATTGTGTTTCGTCTGCCTCTCGGATGTTTTCGGGGTACGTAGGTATATATAGGAGGAATAAGTACGTTGGTGGCCGCCTGAGGGGCCCACGAGATAGGGGCGCGCCCTCCTATCTTGTGGCCGCCTCGGCTGCTTCTTGACTTGCACTCCAAGCCCTTTGGATCACGTTCATTCCGAAAATCACGCTCTCGAAGGTTTCATTCCGTTTGGACTCCGTTTGATATTCCTTTTCTTCGAAATACAGAAATAGGCAAAAAAACAGCAATACGGGCTGGGCCTCCGGTTAGTACGTTAGTCCCAAAAATGGTATAAATGTGTAAAATAAAGCCCATAAACATCCAAAAGGGGTAATATAATAGCATGGAACAATCAAAAATTATAGATACGTTGGAGACGTATCACGTAGCAATAATTCAAAATTTTCCTACGTATCACCAAGATCAATCTAGGAGATTCTAGCAACAAGAGAGAGAAGGAGTGCATCTTCATACCTTTGAAGATCGCTAAGCGGAAGAGTTACAAGAACGCGGGTGATGGAGTCGTACTCATGGTAATTCAAATCATGGAAGATCCGATCTAGCGCCGAACAAACGGCGCCTCCGCGTTCAACACATGTACAGCCCGGGGACGTCTCCTCCTTCTTGATCCAGCAAGGGAAGAAGAGAAGTTGAGGGAGAGCTCCGGCAGCACGACAGCGTGGTGGTGGTGGAGCTCATGGTTCTCCGGCAGGGCTTCGCCAAGCACTGCGGAGGAGGAGGAGATGTATGAGGAGGGAGGGGCTGCACCAGGGGAAGGGTCACGGCTGCCCTCCCACCTCCTCACTATATATAGGGGGAAGGGAAGAGGGGGAGGTGCTGCTACCTCTTGAGCATGCGTTGGTTTTTCCCTTGAAGAGGAAAGGGTGATGCAGCAAAGTAGCGTAAGTATTTCCCTCAGTTTTCGAGAACCACGCAAGTCCCTCGTACCTACACAAACAAACAAGAACCTCGCAACCAACACGATAAAGGGGTTGTCAATCCCTTGATGGCCACTTGCGAAAGTGAGATCTGATAGAGATAATATGATAAGATAATTATTTTTGGCATTTTTATGATATACTCCATCCATTCCTTTATATAAGGTGTATTTGTTTTTTGATAAAATTCCACAATGTAAGGTGCATTTCTTCTAATTCCTCGTATTTCCATCGTTATCCCTTCAAAAAAAGGAGAGTATCTCTCCCCTGATTGCTTGCATCTTTTCTTGTAAAAAGAAAAAAGGAAAGTATCTCTCTCTTTATTGTGTTTATCTCTTACTTTCCTTGCCTAATGATTTAGTTGCCGCTAATCAATGATTTTGCCAAGGTTAATTTCGTCCTAACATGTGTATAATTATGTGCCTTGGTCACCGTGCCGGAAATAATACACCTTACATAAAGGATTGAAAAGTAAAGATTGCAAAATAAAGTAGATTGGAAACTTATATGATAGAGAATAGACCCGGGGGCCATAGGTCTCACTAGTGGCTTCTCTCAAGATAGCATAAGTATTAAGGTGGGTGAACAAATTACTGTCGAGCAATTGATAGAAAATTGCATAGTTATGAGAATATCTAGGCATGATCATGTATATAGGCATCACGTCCGTAACAAGTAGATCGACTCCTGCCTGCATCTACTACTATTACTCCACACATCGACTGCTATCCAGCATGCATCTAGAGTATTAAGTTCATAAGAACAGAGTAACGCATTAAGCAAGATGACATGATGTAGAGGGATAAACTCAAGCAATATGATATAAACCCCATCTTTTTATCCTCGATGGCAAGAATACAATACGTGCCTTGTTGCCCCTGCTGTCACTGGGAAAGGACACCGCAAGATTGAACCGAAAGCTAAGCACTTATCCCATTGCAAGAAAGATCAATCTAGTAGGCCAAACCAAACTGATAATTCGAAGAGACTTGCAAAGATAACCAATCATACATAAAAGAATTCAGAGGAGATTCAAATAGTTCTTATAGATAAACTTGATCATAAACCCACAGTTCATCGTATCTCGACAAACACACCGCAAAAAGAGTTACATCGAATAGATATCCAAGAACATCGAGGCACAATGCCGCCGAATCAAGATAGGACTAGTAACGGTAAGCAAATTGAACAAACCAACGCCTGCAACTACTTGTGTTCTACTCGTGCATAGAATCTACGCATAGACCTAGCTCATGATGCCACTGTTGGGGAACGTAGCAATAATTCAAAATTTTCCTACGTATCACCAAGATCGATCTAGGAGATTCTAGCAACAAGATAGAGAGGGATTGCATCTTCATACCTTTGAAGATCGCTAAGCGTAAGCGTTACAAGAACGCGAATGATGGAGTCGTACTCGTGGCGATTCAAATCATGGATGATCCATCTAGCGCCGAACGGATGGCGCCTCCATGTTCAACACACGTAAATCCCGGGCACGTCTCCTCCTTCTTGATCTAGCAAGGGGAGAGGAGAAGTGGAGGGAGAGCTCCGGCAGCACGACGGCGTGGTGGTGGTGGAGCTCGTGGTTCTTCGGCAGGGCTTCGCCAAGCACTATGGAGGAGGAGGAGATGTATGAGGAGAGAGGAGCTGCACCAGGGGAAGGGTCACGGCTGCCCTCCCACATCCTCACTATATATAGGGGGAAGGGAAGAGGGGGAGGCACCCTATGGTTTCCCCTAGGGGGCGGCGCCAGGGTAGATTGGATCTCCCTAGGGAAACCCTAGGGAGACTTGCCCCCCAAGCCAAGCAGGTGGAGGCTTGCCTCCCAAGTCAGGTGGAGGCACCCCACCTCCCCAAGCAACATGGGAAAGGGTGTGGGGGTGCACAGCCCCTTAGTGGGCTGGTTTTCCCCCTCCCCTTGGCCCATGAGGCCCTGCAACACTTGTCGGGCCCCCCGAAACACCTTTCAGTCATGCTGGCCATAGCCCGGTACCACCGAAACACTTCTGGACTCCAATGCCCTTCGTCCAATATATCGATCTTCACCTCCGGACCATTCTGGAGTTCCTCGCCATGTCCGGGATCTCATCCGGGACTCTGAACAACCTTCGGTAACCACATACTATTCCCATTACAACTCTAGTGTCACCGAACCTTAAGTGTGTTGACCCTACGGGTTCGGGAACCATGCAGACATGACCGAGATATCTCTCCGGCCAATAACCAATAGCGGGATCTGGATACCCATATTGGCGCCCACATGTTCCACGATGATCTCATCGGATGAACCACGATATCGGGGATTCAATCAATCCCGTATACAATTCCCTTTGTCTACCGGTATGTTACTTGCCCGAGATTCGATCGTCGGTATCCCCATACCTTGTTCAATCTTGTTACCGGCAAGTCTCTTTACTCATTCAGTAACGCATGTCCCGTGACTAACTCCTTAGTCACATTGAGCTCATTATAATGATGCATTACCGAGTGGGCCCAGAGATACCTCACCGTCACACGGAGTGACAAATTCCAGTCTCGATTCGTGCCACCCAACAGACACTTTCGGAGATACCTGTAGTGCACCTTTATAGCCCCACCCAGTTACGTTGTGACGTTGATACACCCAAAGCATTCCTACGGTATCCGGGAGTTGCTCAATCTCATGGTCTAAGGAAATGATACTTGACATTAGAAAATCTCTAGCAAACGAACTACGCGATCTTGTGCTATGCTTAGGATTGGGTCTTGTCCATCACATCATTCTCCTAATGATGTGATCCCGTTACCAATGACGTCCAATGTCCATGATCAAGAAACCATAACCATCTATTGATCAACGAGCTAGTCAACTAGAGGCACACTAGGGACATGTTGTGGTCTATGTATTCACACATGTATTAAGGTTTTCAGTTAATACAATTATAGCATGAACAATAGACAATTATCATGAACAAGGAAATATAATAATAACCATTTTATTATTGCCTCTAGGGCGTATTTCCAAAAGTCTCCCACTTGCACTAGAGTCAATAATCTAGTTCACATCACTATGTGATTGTAATTAAACCAACACCCATGCGATTTGATCATATCTCGCTTGTGAGAGAGGTTATTAGTCAACGGGTATGAACCTTTCAGATCCATGTGTGCTTTACAAATCTCTATGTCATCTTGTGGTCTATGTATTCACACATGTATTAAGGTTTCCAGTTAATACAATTATAGCATGAACAATAGACAATTATCATGAACAAGGAAATATAATAATAACCATTTTATTATTGCCTCTAGGGCATATTTCCAACAGAGTCCGGCGGTGAGAAAATCCAATAAAGCTCGCAATGTTGGTTCTAGCAGCCAAACGCCTTTGACCAAGGTTGATAGTGTACCGATGAAACATGCGCCATTAATCCATGTCACGGGAGAGCCAATGGTACCTGCGAATGCACTAGCTACCATAACAGGGGATCTCAGGAGACTCCATGACCATGTGCTTTCGACAGAGAGAAGCCTCCTCGCCTCAGATGATCCAGGATACCCACTTTATATGATTCATGTGCTGAGCAGTTGCAAGATGTACGTCCACACATGCCCCACGGACCTCTTCTTCCTGTGATTTGATTACATCTTCCAGATGTTTCAAATGAGGACACTCGATTTTACGTTCTTCCGCATGTATGCGCTGCACGTGAACTACGTCGTCACGAGAGAGCAAGTCACCGGTCTTGCGGTCGCGGACCCATACTACATGCATGAGAGCTTCTTGTCAATCAACGACACCAACCGTCAGTATGCGAGTCAGTACATTAAAGAATTCTTGGTCAGCAATAAGGACAAAGAAATGATTCTCCTACCTTATCATCCTGGGTAAGTCATCCACGGATAGCACTATAACACGTACATACTTTCGTGCATTTGAATAATTACTTTCCATGCATGGAGGCTAACTTGATCGTGTATTTTGCGCAATGGGGGGTGTCGTGCCGTTCTCATCGTTCTTTACCCGCGTTACTCCCGCGCCAGTGGCGGAGCCAGCTCCCGGCTACCCGGAGCAGCTGCCCGGGCTCTGCCACTAACTCTTGCTTAAATGATAGCAGTAAATGTACGACTAAGCATCATTTGTAGGGGCAACCAAATCATAAACTAGAGCGTAGTGTAGTTTGCCCCGGCTCCCTGGTTGAGCTGGCTCCGCCACTGTCCCGCGTTCTATATTTGGACCTGTCGAAGAACATACAGAAAAAAGATTACACACACATAAAGTATGTTCTGTACAGAGCTATGTCGGGCTTCAACATGCGGGGTGGCTACATCCAATGCAAAAGAACAAATAAGGTCGGGCTCTGTTTCAGCCACAAGACTGACTTCTGTTGCATCCAACAACCGGCAAGAAGTGAGAATGATGGATTCTACGTCATCCATCTGATGATGGAGTGCAGAAGGGATGTGCAATCACTTTGCATGAAATCTTCGTCTGATACCCATATCAAGAGATGGGCCGAAGCCTTTGGAGCCGTGTCGGATAATAGACTTCGAAATGATTTCTACCGGATCCAGCAGGAAATTGCATCCATCATCATGAAAGATGTCCTCGAAGAGAATGGGATGTTCTACGGCGGACCAATATCGCGAGCTGAAGTCCGAACCCGCATTGCGCTACAGCGTCAGGACATGACGCCTTTCATTAAGCTTGGGTCCATCCTCCCGGATATGGCAGATGGGAAGAGTGCTCTGCTTAAAAACAATGTGTCTCTTTAGTTACTTGTTACTTTATGTATGACGAAATTTGAATGTCTCAGTACGACGAAACTATTAGATGTATATGGTGCCACGCTCTAGTTAATTAATTTCGATACGATGAAATTTCTTAACTATGTTTACTATATATGTTGCTTCTAATTCACAACTATTTCATTGAATTCGCTTCAT
>NC_041387.1:69401057-69415184 GCF_002162155.2 Triticum dicoccoides | reverse complement strand
GGGGGTGCACGCGCGCGCATCTCTGACAGGTATATAGATCAACGATGGCGAGGAAGTGGTATGCCGTGTATGTAGGGCATGTTTCGGGTGTGTACAATGAGTGGTCAGAGTGTCAGGCCCAAGTCTCTGGCTTCTCGGTCGGAAGCCGAAGCTAGTTACTTGAGATTCATAGCACAACATGGAATTCAGAACCAGCGCCGCAAAAACTACTACTCCCTCCATTCCAAAATTGATGACCCAACTTTGTACTAAAGTTAATACAAAGTTGAGTCATCTATTTTAGAACGGAGGGAGTACATACTACCGTTTTTTATCATCGTGATCACTTTTATCTTCTATGCGGTCATATCATAGTCTACATTGATGATGAAACATGAATATGTGACCATGTAGTTGCATGTATTGGGAACTTGTAATGACTTGTAACGCTATTTCGAGACATGTGTTCGTCCATGATTGATGATGATGAGATACTTGAGACATGTCGAGACTTTTAATAACTTTGACTCATCGATGACTCACTTGCTTTTCAATGAATATGCATGTTACTGTATAAATGGTGATCTGTTTAAATGTGTACAGAGCCAAAACACACACAAAAAAAACTACAAAAGTTAGCAGTGGCTTGGGAGTAAAGATTACCAGTAGCACTCAAATAACATTAGCGCTGGCTATATACCCACGCTGCAGATAAGTATCAGTAGCGCTAGAGGGAACAACGCTACTGCTAAAAAAAATAGCTGTAGCGTCGTAGTAGTAGCGCGTCTACCAGCGCTACTAATAGCAAAAGAAAAACAATGCTACTGGTAAGGGTTTTTCTAGTAGTGAACCGTCTTCAACAACAACCCAACATGATATATAATTGAAAAAAACCAAAAACATAACTAAAATCTAAGCCAAAATAAATCAAAGCAAAACAAGACAACCGACCGCAATAACATGCTAGAGAAAAAAAGAGTTAACCCCGTGCGCGATTATTGGCGGGCCTAGGAACAAAGTAATGAGGGTGCCAAACATAATACATTGGTACAATTGTTGAGTGAATCACACCAAAGTAATATAATTTGGCTTAGAAATTATCATAAATCCAACAAACAGTCTAAAAATAACATTAGGTTATTACAAAATTAATGTTTTTTTGCGAGAAAACTTACAACCTATTCATCTTCAATTATGGCAATACAATGAACACTAGAAATAATAAAAATTACATACAGGTCCATAAACCACCTAGCGATGACTACAAGCACTGAAGCAAACCGAAGGCGCGCCGCCGTCATCGCCCCTCCCTCATTGGAGACGGGCAAAACTTGTTATAGTATACAGTGAGGAAGTCGTCGTGCTAAGGCCCCATAGGACCAGCGCAGTAGAACAGCAACCGTCGCCGATGAAGAGTAGTATAGATCGGAAGGATCCAACCTAAAGAAACACAAACGTAGACGAACTATGACCAGATCCGAGCAAATCCACCAAGGATAGATCTGCCGGAGACACACCTTCACACGCCCACCGATGATGCTAGACACACGACCGAAACGGGGGCTAGGTGAGGAAGACCTTATTCCATCTTCTGGGAGCCGCTGCCGTCTCGTCTTCCTGAGCAGGACAAACACCCTAACAAAATTTGAAGAAACATCTAAAAACGGAGCCCTCCGAACGGCAAGGGCCGGGATCCAGTGGCGGAGACAGCGGGACCAGCAGGGGCCTTGGCCCCCCCTATGACCGCTGATTTGCTGCTAGTTTATACATGAACAGTGTAAAATTTAGACAAAAATACATGCATTAGTATTGTTTGGCCCCTCTTGTCAAAAGATTGAGTCATTTGGCCCCTTGATCTTTATTCCTGGCTCCGCCACTACTGGGATCCACCGCGCCGCTATGGCCCTAAGGCCACCGAAGACGAGGTGGACCGGCGGCGGCGCCGACGGGAGGCATAGAAACCCTAAGATTTTCTTGGGGAGAAGGCAGCCTAGGGAGATTTCAAGAGTACACTAGTTTGCATTTTTGTAGGAGGTGCGCCCATGCGAGTGAAGAACAGCGATGTGAAGCGCATGTTAGCCTCTAGTCAAGAGTGTTGATGCCCTTTCGAGAAGGAGGAAGTAAGTCGCTTACTATTACTGTACGGCCGATGAATGCTAAGTTGAACAAAATTAATTAGCCGGTCAAATGCATGACCATAAATGGTATATTGAGAAAAGGCAACAGAGGTATTTTCACAGGTGGTTGGCAAGATTTCGGCGCGCGCCCGTACGGCATTGCGTGGCGCGCAACGAGTAGCAGCGCGGCTGCAGCCTGCAGCACGAGCGGATCTCAACCACTCCTATTAAATGATGCTGACGAGTGCAGCTTCCCATCCTGGGCCCACTGTATGATCAGCCGGCCGAAAACCACACGTACATACGTACACACATATGCCACATGGAGACATGAAGAGCCCCCAACCGACCACTCGGAAGTTTCGCATAAGTACACCTAACGTATCATAAAATCTTCAGTGCGACCTCCTTTTTCTCTTCAGCAACGTTTGCCACAAAAGCTATAGCTGGTGTGGTCACGGACTCATATAGTGGACTGGAATCTCTAATTCAGCTTTATCAAATGCTTTGGTACTAAATTGCGGCCATGGTCTTTGCAAATCCTTAGTGTTACTCGGTTTCACGACAAACGTTATCAGGAAACTGATATTATACTGCATATGAAATGCTTGTTCGGATGAGTGGGACCAAAGTGGTGTTAACATTATTTTGGACAATATCTTGAAACTGTGGCCACTCACTTTACGTTATGTTTTTTTTTTTGCAGGGAACGTTATGGTTCTTCAGTATTGCAACTTTCCTCGAGGTTTATTTTTGCGCAATTAAGATGTTCCCTGCATTACCACTCCTTTGCACACATACACCTCCTTTGTCGGTCAAGGCGTCCCTCCTGTCGTTTTCCTGTACAATGTATTTTTCTCTCGTTCTCATTATATCACCTTAAGGTCTTGGCATACAGATCCTCCAAACACACGACACCATTGATTCGCCTTGCCAGTTTCTAGGCCACCGCCTCTCATTTCCCACTACGACCGATGCCTCTACTAAACTTGTCCATTTACTAGGTGAACCCCTAACTTAGTAGTCCACCACCTCTTAACAATAAAGGTATGGAGATGGGCACTATAGATACGCACACAAAAAAAGACTGTAGAAGGAGACATGGGTGAATCAAGTTGTGATGCATCTAGAAGTGGATGCATATAGGCCGATGTGGAGTAAAAAATGTTAAAATATTTCATTAGAAACATACAATTAATACGCAAGACAACCGGAATTTTTATTGTCTTACTCAAATGTTATTTAATTGATTCCATAAAAACAAGACACATGAGTAAGAAATTCTTTAGTTGTTGATTTTTGTTTTGTTTTCTATATGACAGTGGTAGCTGTAAAGCTCTGCTAGGCTGGTCAATTAGGAACAACTAAGCAACGAAAGAAGGAACACCATTATATTTTAGGTAGACAAAAATAAAGAATTTTCCTTCTATATCCAAATCCATTTTGCATCAATAAATAGATCCAAATTCCAACAGTAGGCCGATGGATAATTGTGAGCGGAAGGGTCGGCAAGCTACCATAGATGAGAGGAAATGCAAAGAAAGTCCAACCAGAGTGCGGATATAAGAAAATGATGGCTATGTATGCAAGGATTTCTATTGATGGGCCTTTGGGAAGATAATGAAATATAAAGGGCTAGGCGGCACTTGCTACCTCTGTTAGGGCTCCCTCATAGTTTGGATCAAACTTTGAACGGTGATTGAACCATGGAAACCATAAGTTATGTCCTATAATAAGTATATTGTTGGGAACATCATTTTCGAATGCAAATCCAATAGTGTATTTTGTAGGGTATATAACACATATCTTCTTAGTTAAACTAGTGTCCAAAGTTTGACTCAAAATATGAGAGGTCTTGTATAGCGGAGCAGAGAGAGTACACACTTTTTATTTTGTGAGGGAGAAGAAGAGTACACTCCAGCAAGCTAGTGTTGTTGGTTGGACAATCAGTTTTTGTTTCTAGTTGGCATTACATGTAATCCCGTTTGACCAACTAATTTTAGCATATTTGACATTTGGGTTACCAACTTGGCCTACTAATTTGCTAGTACCAACTTACTCGCAAAAAAAAAAAACTTACTCGCAAAGTGGTGGAACCAACCCACCAGGGTTCAAGACCTAGACTTGGGACCGATGCTTGCATTATTTTTTCTGGATTTATTTTAGCCTTTCCTGCGATGTTCATTCAATAGGAGACCTGTCGACTACGGTCAATCTCAAGAGGATGTGCCGGCTCGGTCTCTTGGAGGTGCTCATAGGGGTAGGGGTGTGCGTGCATGCATTCATATGTATGTATGAGCGTCTGCGTCTGCACTGTGTTAAAAAAAACTCCTCGCAAAAGGTTAGAAAATACTAAGTGCAGCGTTTCCTTAAAATGTTTCTAAAAAGATAGCATCCTTCAAATGATTAAGGTCGGAGAACATAGCTAAGCATCGTGTTACAAATACTACGAAGAACAAGGACTTAAACACAACAGGGCGAGCAAAGAAGGAGCGAAAAGGAAACTGAATCATCACTTCCACGCCCACTCGATCCAGTCAAAACCCCGCGCTCAACGTGCAAGATGTGCGCCTCAACTGCCCCTCCCCGTCCCTTTCCAATTAGCCAACACGTCTCGCGAGAAAACGTTGCGCGCGCCTCGCCGCGTCATTTTTCCCACGCCCTATATATAAGCTCGTGCCCCGATCCCAAACACAGAAAACTCCACCTTCGATCGTCTCGCTGCTGATCTCTCTCACCCATCGGTCTCTCTCATCGATCAGCACGTCGAGGCGTGCAAGCACGAGCACACCAGCTAGTTGAGCTCAGCAATGGCGATTCGCCTCCCGGTGTCTAACGCTTCCCCAGGTGGAATCTATGCTAAGCCGCAGCGCCAGCAGCGTGGCCACGCCTCGACGACGTCCACCGCCGGGGCCGTTGCCGCGGTTGCCGCACCGCCTTCGACCTTCGCTCCCCAGACGACGCGTCTCTCGGCACCATCGACCATCGCGGTGAACACCAGGCATGCGGCCCCGGTGGCTCCGGTCTTCGCGCCGGCGAGGAGAAATGGTGACAAGACGACGCTGGCGAGCATGTGGCGGGAGATCCAGGGCGAAGGCGACTGGGCCGGCCTGGTGGAACCTCTGCACCCGCTCCTCCGTGCCGAGATCGTTCGCTACGGCGAGCTCGTGGCGGCGACGTACAAGGCGTTCAACCTAGACGCCGGCTCGAAGCGGTACCTCAACTGTAAGTACGGCAAGGCACGGATGCTGGAGGAGGTCGGCATGGCCGGCGCCGGGTACGCCGTCACGAGGTACATTTACGCCGCGCCTGACGTCTCGCTCCCTGGCGTGGCAGGGGCTTGCCCGAGCCGGTGGGTTGGGTACGTGGCGGTGGCATCAGACGATACCGCGCGCCGGCTCGGCCGTCGGGACATTGTCGTGTCCTTCCGGGGTACGGTGACAGGGTCTGAGTGGGTGGCCAACATGATGAGCTCGCTTGCGCCGGCGAGGTTCGACCCAGCGGATCCTCGGTCAGATGTGAAGGTCGAGTCTGGATTCCTGTCCCTGTACACATCGGAAGACGGCGCCGGCAGGTTCACGTGCGGCAGCTGCCGGAACCAGCTCCTCTCCGAGGTGACGCGGCTCATTAAACAATATAAGCACGAGGAGGTGAGCATCACGCTGGCCGGACACAGCATGGGCAGCTCCCTTGCCCTCCTCCTTGGCTACGACCTCGCTGAGCTCGGCCTGAATCGTGACGGAAGGGGCAACCATGTGCCCATCACCGTCTACTCCTTCGCCGGCCCAAGGGTTGGGAACATGGGGTTCAAGAACCGGTGCGACGAGCTGGGAGTGAAGGTTCTGAGGGTGGTGAACGTGAACGATCCAATCACAAAGCTGCCGGGCATCTTCTTCAATGAGAAATCTAGAGTTTTGGGAGGCAGGTTAGAGCTTCCATGGAGCTGTGCATGCTACACACACATCGGCGTTGAGCTTGCCCTAGACTTCTTCAAGGCAAGAGACCCTGCTTGTGTGCATGACTTGGAGGCTTACCTGGGCTTCCTCAAGTGCCTAAAGGTGACCAAGGTTAAAAAACAAGGGGTGGAGCTGGCAGTCAAAGCAAGGAAATTCGATCTACGGCATAGTTTTAATGCTGCTTGGAGGTGGCAAATGACTGCCATTCAAGTTAGTGGCTTGGTACAATCCTTAGGGATTTAGCTAGATTCATCATATATATATATATATATATATATATATATATATATATATATATATATATATATATATATACAGGGTCAGTTTCCATTCCCATGATTTTTGAGGGAAAGGAAATTAAGATGCCCTTGTAGATTGACATTTTTGTGTGCATGGTAAATAACACAATGAAGAGTGCAAATACAGGTTAACTAGAAATACAAGAGACTGATTATTTTGGGATATGTTTCTTGTTTATTTCCTGAGCAAGCCAACAATTGATATTCTTATTGATTAGTGTGATCACCATAGTGGTACCCATAAAAGGATGGCTCATAGTGCGACTTATTGATTAGTGCTCACCATAGTGTGACCCTCTCTCCTCTCGCGACCCTCTCTCGCACCGCCAACCTCCTGCCAATCTATGCCGCAACCTCCCTCCTCCTCCCTCGCTGCTGCCAGAGGTCATGGTCGGGCGAAGCCCAACCGGCGGCAGCGGGCCGCTCTCGGCGGGTCAGGGCGAGGAACGCCGCGGCGCGCCAAAGCTGCTGCTGCACGAGGGTGTTGCGGCGTGAAGGGCTGCGTGGTGGGAGGGGCGCGCCTCGAGGTGGCGGTCGGATCTGGCCGGTAGGCGGCACATGCCGGAGGTTACTACTCCCTTTTCGGTGGTAGTGGTTGAGGACGGTGGTGGAGCTCCGCCTCGTTTGCGTCTCTCATGTGGCATGGTGGCGGCCGGCAGATCGGATCTCCAGGCGACCGCGACATGCTGAACAGTTTGCGCGCAGGGAGGTGGCCCCATTGTGCCCCGTGTTGGCGTCGACAGAGGGTCGGACTAGTAAGGATGATGCGGATCTCTTCCCTGAAGATGGGTCAGCGTTTCAATGATGATGGCGACCTCTAACACGTGTGCATGTGGTGTACGCTTTAAGTTTGCTGCACCAGCTATAGGTCCCGATACGTTATGCGGATGGATCGGCGACGACACCGGTTTTAGATAGATCACTCCATATTATCAAGTTTCTAAGTGTGAGTGATGGCTTCGGGTGGCTTCATATATGTTCTTGTCAGATCTTTGTTGAATAATTAATAAATATGGATGTATGCATCGATTGATGCAGACCGGGGGTTTTAACCTTCTTTTCAAAAAAGGATGGCTCATGATCAAGAACACCCTCATCACCGAGGCATTGACGGCCGACAGCCCGTCAAGGAAGAGGATATAGCACTGACGGGCCTGCTTGTTAATGACAACTCTTAAATGGTGGACCAGGTGTAGCAGTGTTGATAGATTCTTACCAGAGGCCCATCAGGGGTGACATATTCTACTAAGGATTAGCCCGTCAGAAATATAAGTAATAAGGGGCATGAAATTGTCACCACTGTATCGACGACATTCGAAAGATGGTGGACCGTGTGCTGGGTTCGTGGTCTGTGGATGGTAGGTATGGTTTCTCTGTTGATGTGTTAGTCGTGCGGGGGTGTCAGATCAGGAGTTCGATGCCGGGTTCGGGGTGTTTCCCTGGTTTGATTCATTGAACGATAATGGTTTCGCTTTTGACGAGCCACCTTGAAGGTACGCAAAGCTGCATATCAGGATGGAGCCGCGTCGAGTTTAGGTGAGAAGGTTATCTGTCATTTTTTTTTCTTTCGTGGCGCCAGAGGCAGCCTCAGACGATTCTTCTGTCTTGATTGTATTTTTTTATTGATGTTCTTTTGAGCAAAGGCTAACGACCTGCAGTTTTTTCAATTTTGTCAGGTATGATGTAGAGTAGAACGTATTTATGTGATATAAATGAGACACGTAATATTTGTACGGTCAATGTAGTCCAACTATTCCTCGTGGAACTCTCACCGGTCATTTTCAATGACTTTTTAGAGATTGATGACTGATCTGAAGCCACTGATACGCAAGTACTCATCGATAGGACTTCACGTAATAAGCAAATATTCTTATTTATATTCGTGGGAACAAGGCCTGGCCGGTACGAATAACGGCGCCAGTCGTCGGTCTGGCCAGTAGATTTGCATTTTGCATGCTTCAAGCACTCCATCAATCTGTCTTCGTACCAGTCATATTCAGTCATCTATCAGATCTTTTCTGTCCAGTCAGTCATCCGAACGATCTTGCTCATACTGTCAAGTCGCTTTCTTCCTACCAGTTCCAAAGGAAGGGTTGACAGTTAGTCTGCCGTACAAACGGGCACAGTTTTATGTGTTTTTCTTTTGCTTCCTTTAAAGAAAAACTTATTTATACCTAATAAAAAATAGTTGTTCTTGATCCGTCATTGCTATTTTGCAGAAAACCCTAATGTTTCTGACGATCAACCTGTAGTCTAGTTTTAAGTCAGATTTTTTGCTTTTGCAGAAAACTCTCTGATGTCTTTAGTAATCAACCCGCGGGCCAGTTATAAATTAGGCTTTCGCTTTTCGGTTAATCAACCGGTGGTACATATCAAATGCTTTTAATAAATATCTATATCTTTCAAACTTAATCCATACTTGACATGTTATATATGAAATTTGATTAGAAAAATGTGTAAAATCTGAATATGATGTTATTTTTACCTCTTAACCATTTAAAAAATGCTACATAGGGTGCACCTTAATTAATAGCACATGATTCGTCTTACTTTCATACCGGTGCCGATCCGGATTGCAAAATGAGTAGGAGCTTGGACGGGAAGGCTCATCTTGCACAAGTTTTTTTTTCACATGACAACTTGTTGCCTAGGAGCATCAATGAAACTAAGAAGGTTGCCTGCCCTCTTGGATTCACTACAAGAAAGATGCATATCTATGACAAAATGAATTGGCGAATAAAAAACACTATGTCATACATGAGTTGGTGGGTAAGAAGTTCCTGTTTTATTTTCCAATTTTATTGATGATTGATTAGTTATTCGTCACGTTCTTTAAGGAGTTGGCGATGGAAATAGCTGGGGTGTCATTATTCTTGCTTGATCTGGGCGTATCACTGTTGACCTGCTGGAAGAGGAGTGCTGGGAGTACAACATACGAGCTGACGTCGGTATCGCGACATCATCAGGGAGGTCGGCAATGAGAACATGCGTATGTTTATTCAGTGCAGTCACCATCTCAAATTAATTAATTAGTTTCAATTAACTCTGTTGATTAGTCTATAGTATTACGCTAATTACTACAAATCTGAAACGCAAATTGATCATGTCTACATTTGCTTAGGATGTTCAAATTGACTATGGGATGTTCGTGGCAATGGTGAAGAAGGGGATCATCGGGAATGGAAGTCTGACCATCATTCTCCATGGATCAGACGACCTCGACTATCCTTTGATTGAAATATTCATATACAACACACTATATTTGTTCGCATTGTGCTATAGATCATATCAATATTTTTAAGTCAAGTCATGTAAAAAAACTGAGGATAACAAGTATAGGAGAAGCTTTAATATTAGAGCAACAGGGGAGGAGCAAATGATTGAATGGGCTATCATCCGTGTAAAATAAAACTGAGGGTAACATCACCAGGTGGAAAACTATATTTGATTGACATCATAACACTAGCAAGGTGAATAACAATGTAACATTATCTTTTCATTAGTTGATCCATTCAGATTCTGGTTGATATGATTGACATGATATTTGGAAAGGGAAGTTATTTGTTAACTTTGTATCATTTTTATGTGTAAGCTAATAATTTGGCACTGTGCATTTGCCTGCAATTTTCTACTCCCCCTGTACCGTAATATTTGTAGTTTTAGCAGCTCAAATATCTGAAGAAAAATAAAATGTGCCTACAGTAATTTTCTCCAGAAGTTTTTTTCATTTGTAGAAGAATAGACAACGGGCTCCCAGTAAAAAAATAGGATAGGATCGGTAGCAAAAAATGAGGATAGGAGAAGTTGGTAGTTAAAGTTAGTATAAATGCCAATTAGCATTGTTTTCATTCTGTAGGATTGGCATTGCAGCTGAGGAAATATGTGACATAGAGTAATTTTGTCAACAAAAGGACATTTGACTTTTAACGTATCTTAACACACTTCGCAAAATGAACGAGGGAATATTAGGTTATTTTCTATTCGTCTGGTGATAATAGACGTGCGTTGCACGTGCATGCTTACTAGTACTGTCAAGTCGCTTTCTTCCTACCAGTTCCAAAGGAAGGGTTGACAGTTAGTCTGCCGTACAAACAGGCACAGTTTTATGTGTTTTTCTTTTGCTTCCTTTAAAGAAAAACTTATTTATACCTAATAAAAAATAGTTGTTCTTGATCCGTCATTGCTATTTTGCAGAAAACCCTAATGTTTCTGATGATCAACCTGTAGTCTAGTTTTAAGTCAGATTTTTTGCTTTTGCAGAAAACTCTCTGATGTCTTTAGTAATCAACCCGCGGGCCAGTTATAAATTAGGCTTTCGCTTTTGGGTTAATCAACCGGTGGTACATATCAAATGCTTTTAATAAATATCTATATCTTTCAAACTTAATCCATACTTGACATGTTATATATGAAATTTGATTAGAAAAATGTGTAAAATCTGAATGTGATGTTATTTTTACCTCTTAACCATTTTAAAAATGCTACACAGGGTGCACCTTAATTAATAGCACATGATTCGTCTTACTTTCATACCGGTGCCGATCCGGATTGCAAAATGAGTAGGAGCTTGGACGGGAAGGCTCATCTTGCACAAGTTTTTTTTTTCACATGACAACTTGTTGCCTAGGAGCATCAATGAAACTAAGAAGGTTGCCTGCCCTCTTGGATTCACTACAAGAAAGATGCATATCTATGACAAAATGAATTGGCGAATAAAAAACACTATGTCATACATGAACGCATATACATGGTCAAAATTTTCATTTCGTCATGATGTGCATGACACTCTCTAGCATGACGAATTCTTGAAAAAGAACATCATAGAACTGTGACTAGCTTCGTTATAGAAATGAAGTGGGTCATGCCGGGTTAGAACCATGGCAGGTTTTGCATCATAGAACCGAACTTCAGATTTTTATCGTGTTGGTCTAGTTGACTTAGTTGACAATGTATTGTTGCTTTGGTGTCATTGTCATATTTCATAAATTAGGCGGGTCTATGATATCAGCCTCATGTTGTCATAGGTTCATCATCAGTGATATCAAGGTGGCAAGTTCGATGCGGCAAAAGGGTACCTATTGACTTTGAGATTTTATGATGCACATGTATGAATATTACTACCTCCGTTTCAGTTTATAAGTCCTACGCGTACACCTAGGTTGCCAATTTAATCATCCTAATATAAACTATATAACATCAGAATTATATCTTTTGAAAATAGAACATCGAAAGTTTATATTGATATATTTTTTGTAATATATGACTTGTATTAGGTTGGTCAAATTAATGACCTAGGGGTACGCACACGCCCTGTAAACTGAGAGAGAGGGAGTACATGTACATTTTGGCTGCTTGTTATTTTCGGAGTAGTCCGTGTTTGTCGTTTGGTGGGATGGCTCGTTGTAATGCCATCAGCGGTGTCATCGATGTTTGTCTTGAGTCCTTGTGGGGTTCTGGCACTAAATGTATCAGTTTTCACCTGGTTTTCCGTTGATTAATCGGACAACTACCTTCTTCTTAATTAATGAAAAAGGCAAAGCTTTTGCCTTGGGTTCAAAAAACCATGTAAATTTTTTTCCATATATCTGGGTGACGTAACGCAATCATTTTAATTGTCCATTGTATGGGATGTGTGCACATAGTGGAGGGTTGTTTGTAACATTTTTTCAAAGTTATTGTAGTATGGTGGACATATTGGTTTGTCACAGATCTTATTGAGAAATATATTTATTTTGTTTTAAAATTCCCTTTACATGTACCATGTACGTGTCTTTTTTGTTTCCGGATGCACGTGTCTTAGATAGAACCACGAAAGATTCCTTTTTTTGAAAATGCAAAAGATATTGTATACCCTTTACTTGTGAGCCCCGCAAAGAAAAGTTATATTTCATCCGAAATTATTTTTCCTTGTTAAATCGGTCACTCGAATCATGGAAGTCGACCGATCTCCTCCCCGTAGTCCGACCGACGCCTAGCAGTCCCCAGCAAAGTGCACGTGGGACCCGCCGATAGATCGGTCCGATCAAAGCATCGGCATCATATAAATGTCGGGGCGACGGAGGCACGCATAGAGCTATACGGCGCATCCGCATCAGGGTCCGGGCCTTTGAAGCATTCCTGACACTTGACTGATCGATCGATCTCCGACGCTTGCGCACATGCCAGCCACTTGTCACGCAGCGCCGCATGGCCGGAGCGCTCAAAAAAGGCGCAAAGCGCTGGGACCGCCGGCCTTTCGGTCCGTCTCAGTGTCATCCATCCATCAAGCAACATCAGGATGGGACGGAGATGCGGCGCCTCTGTGGAGGCCGTGGGTTCATACCATACGGTCACGTACGTACCTGCTCTGCTCAACGACCGGTGCGCTGCGGTCCGCGACCGCAATGGTTGTGGAGATCAGTGGACGGTGAGTTGGGGTGACCACGAACGAATGGACAGTGAAGAGCCGATGATTGACGAGTGCGACCGGGAGAAAGCCAAGATGGTCAAGCACGTGTGGCAGTGTGCTCGACGCGGGGCCGGTGCTTGCGCAGAGACGAGCCGCAATCCGGTTCTGCACGCCGCGTTGGTAGTGTCACCACGAGTGAAAAACTCTTTGTGTTTCACAACTGGCCCGAAATTGGGGTAACTTTGACTGATTCACAATTGCCCGGACTCGCTAGCCACGAGTTGTGTCTTGGTACTACTCAAGTCAAGATTCCTGTGCCTCACCCGAGCTTCAGTCGTAGCGGGTTCACGACGCTCGTCCAACGCATCACTACATACGCCTCCCGCGCTGAAAGAGATTGTGATTTTGTGGCCGGAGAAAATGTCCCAACAAATTTTTTAAGGTCAGGATGATTGCAGCGTGTGGTTCACAAATTAAACCTGGTAGGTAAATCAATTCTATAATACACGAACACAAAACTGATTAGAAAAGTTAGCTTTAGCATAATCGACGTCAATGTCAGGCGCAACCTTATACAATGCAACCTAGTAGGAAAAAAGATCTTATATTCTATTTTAGATCTTTTTTCCTACTACGTTCCTTTATATAAAATGTATTTGTTTTTTGATAAAATTCGAGAATATAAGGCGCATTTCTTCTAATTACTCATAATTCACTTGTTACTGTTGGGGATCGTTGCAAAAATTAAAATTTTCTACGCATCACCAAGATCAATCTATGGAGAAACTAGCGACGAGAGAGAGGGGAGTGCATCTTCATACCCTTGAAGAACGCGACGCGGAAGCGTTACAAGAACGCGGATGAAGGAGTCGTACTCGTACTGATTCAGATCGCGGTGGATTCCGATCTAAGCGCCGAACAACGGCACCTCCGCGTTCAACACACGTGCAGCCCGGTGACGTCTCCCGCGCCTTGATCCAGCAAGGAGGAGGGAGAGGTTGAGGAAGATAGCTCCAGCAGCAGCACGACGACGTGGTGGTGATGGAGCAGCAGTTCTCCGGCAGGGCTTCGCCAACCACAAACGGAGGAGGAGAGGGGGAGGGCTGCGCCTTGGATGTGGTGCAGCTGCCCTCCCTCCTCCCCTCTATTTATAGGGTGAAGGGTGAAGGGGGCCGGCCCCTCTAGATGAGATCTAGAGGGGGGGGGGGCGGCCAAGGGGATGGGGCTTGCCCCCCAAGCCAAGGAGGGCGCCCCCTTTAGGGTCCCCCTCCCCCAACCCTAGGCGCATGGGCCCTAGGGGGGATGGTGCCCAGCCCACTTGGGGCTGGTTCCCTTCCACATACAGCCCATAAGGGCCCTCCGAGGCAGGTGGACCCTCCCGGTGGACC
>NC_041387.1:69395357-69401047 GCF_002162155.2 Triticum dicoccoides | reverse complement strand
CAGCAGCACGACGACGTGGTGGTGATGGAGCAGCAGTTCTCCGGCAGGGCTTCGCCAACCACAAACGGAGGAGGAGAGGGGGAGGGCTGCGCCTTGGATGTGGTGCAGCTGCCCTCCCTCCTCCCCTCTATTTATAGGGTGAAGGGTGAAGGGGGCCGGCCCCTCTAGATGAGATCTAGAGGGGGGGGGGGGCGGCCAAGGGGATGGGGCTTGCCCCCCAAGCCAAGGAGGGCGCCCCCTTTAGGGTCCCCCTCCCCCAACCCTAGGCGCATGGGCCCTAGGGGGGATGGTGCCCAGCCCACTTGGGGCTGGTTCCCTTCCACATACAGCCCATAAGGGCCCTCCGAGGCAGGTGGACCCTCCCGGTGGACCCCCGGAACCCCTTCGGTGGTCCCGGTACAATACCGGTAAACCCCGAATACTTCCGGTGACCTTATGATGACTTCCCATATATAAATCTTCACCTCCGGACCATTCCGGAACTCCTCGTGACGTCCGGGATCTCATCCGGGACTTAAAAAAACATAAGGTAACCACGTACAAACCTTCCCTATAACCCTAGCGTCATCGAATCTTAAGTGTGTAGTGTCGTGGTCCTAAGACTGACAGTAGAGAGGGGGGTAGGTAAGGAGAGGCAAGATCTCAACTATGGTGAAGCTGTACACACGAGGTTTATGAGTTCAGGCCCTTCACAGCGGAAGTAACAACCCTACGTCTCGGTGCCCGGAGGCGGTCGATTGGATTATGTGTGTGATATTACAGGGGGTGCGAACCCTTGTGCCAGAGGAGGGGGGTGGCTTATATAGAGTGTGCCTGGACCCCTGCCCACCTCCATTACAAGGGGCTTAATGTACATAAAGTAAGGGGCGTTACTGGTAACACCAGCCTTAAGTGTTGTTAATGCCTATAAAGACTACGGAGTGAACGTCTGACCGTTGCGGTCCTTTCTGACTCCTGGCCTTTGATAGGTCGAGTGATTCTCTATATGGTTGAGTGACTGTAGGGTGGAGGACCTCCGAGTGTTGTGGCCGTCGAGTGGATTGCACTCGACGTATTCGACTGGCGCTCTCCTGTTGTCTCTTCATCCTTTTATCTTCTAGGGTAGTGACCTTGGGTAGGACGTATAGGTCGGGCCTATGACCCTACCCCAGGTCTGTATCCTCATCAGTAGCCCCCCGAGTGGATTAAGGTGCGAGTGGAAAGTAGGTCGAAGTTGAACCCGCACCGAGCTTTGTGTCTTCGCAAGTGTTTTTAGCAAGACTGAACGCCTGCGTCTGTACTTCAGTGTCGACTCAGTCGCCTTGATCCATTCAGTGAGCTGTCGACTGAACAGGTCACCTCATGCGTCGAGTGCTGCGTTAGAATGCGAGATCCTGGGCGCGATTGTCTGCAGTGTATCCTGGATTTCGCGGGGTACGAAATTCCGGGGAATCGCGCGGGCCGGAGAGCGCCAAAACGGGAGGTCCGGATAAGCATTGATGCCTCGATTACCGCGCTGCCTTTTTTGCCATGTACGCTGCTCGCAATTGTTGCGGGATTTGACGGGATTGCCTAGTCCCACGCGTCAGTCACTCAGAAGTGACACTTTATAAGGTGATGGGGCCGAGGCGCTTGCACTGTGCACACCGGTTTCCCCTTCTTTCTCCTCCGCCTCTCCACCGCATCCAACACCTCCACTCTCGACGCCGTTGCTTCCCTGCCATGGTGAAAGACAAGACGGCGGCGCTAGAGCGCGCAAAGAAGGCGACGGGGGCGGCGAAAGGCAAGAAGCAGAACCGCGGGTCGTCGTCGCGTGCGGGGCTGCCGTCGGGCTGGATCCAGGGCGATTGGATCCGGTCTTCGGTCCGGCAGGAGGATCTGGCCGAGCTGGAGGAGTCTGGACTGATCGCCAAGGGAGTGGTGAGGCTGCCGAAGGGGGAGATGGAACCACAACCTCGACCGCGTGAGTGTGTTCTGCTCGCCACTCACGTCGACCGGGGTTTCTCGCTCCCCTCCCGCATCCTTTCTTTCGGGGATTCTTGAACTTCTTTGGCGCTCAGCTCCACCATTTTTCTCCCAACACCATCACGTACTTACTGCGTTTGTATCGATGTGCGAGAACTTCTTAGGGTGTCGACCGCACTTGGGTCTTTTCAAACATATCTTCACCATTCGCTCTGAGTCGGTAAAAAAGGCAAAGTCAAGTGACTCGAAAACCCACGTCATCTAGATGTGTGGGGGTTTAGGTATCCAAAAGAGGCATAGGGGTGCTTTTCCTGCCATGACTCTCCCTGAATCTGTTAGAGGCTGGCAGTCGACCTGGTTCTACTGCCAGGACGTCGCAGCTCCAGGTCAGTTGACTGGTCTTCCCCACTTCTCATTCGACCGTGTTCAGACTCCTGCCCCATTGAAAGTAACCGCTGCTGAGACCGTGGAGACGAGGATGTTGGTGGATAGAGTGGTCCAGCTTATCAATGATGGCGTTACCAGCCTGGACTTGCTGGAAGTGTTCCTCAGTCGACGCATCTAGCCTCTCCAGGCCCGTGATCACCCGATGCGGCTGTATTTTGGACCGGACGACACCGCTCGGGTCCATCTAGAAGAGGTGTTGGCCGAAACCGTGGCTTTGTGGCTGAGGAGCATCACAGGCAACCAGGACAGCCCCAGAGGATCCAGGAGAGTCGTCCCCTTCAGCGACGGTAACCCGCCCGACAAGGTATACTCTTTGTTCTGACTGCCTCTTGCTCACACCCCGTCCGTACTTGATGTTGACTGACTCTTACTCGACCGATTTGCCCTGCAGGTATTCACTGAGATGCATTCGATGCCCAACGGTGAACAGGATTTGGAGCAGGACCAGGAGGGAGAGGACAGTGCAGAGGAGAGTGGCGAGTGGGAGTCTCCGAGAGAAGAGGAGGAGGAGGAGAGCAAGGAGTCGGACGAGGAGGAAGAAGTCAAATCGCCGCCGCACTCCGAACGTCAATCCAAACAGCAGCATGATCCGTCTGGCGGGCATGGGAAGAGCGTGGCCCCGAGTGCCAATACTCATAAGCGCACACGTACGTCGACCCCAGAGCCGACGGAGAAGGTGGCCAAGCAGCCTAAAGTTGCTCCTCCCAAGGCTCAGAAGAATTTGCCATGGATCAAGATGGACGTCCCCGTTGCTTCGGGGTGAGTATCTCGCTTGCGTTTTCGTAGGTCGACTGAAGATTTTCTTGTTTTGACCAACCAATTCATGTGTCTTTCCAGTCCCACCTCTGCTGCCACTGACATGGACGTTGACAAGGCGCTAGGGGACGAAGAGGCCACCTCACGAGTCGGTAAGTCTGATCGACCAAGCTTTGTTAAGTTGAGTAGATCGCCAATCAGTAGAGTTTCTGACATTTCTCTCTTTCTGTAGTTCTGCAAGAAGTTGTTGTGCTCCCTGATGATGAAGAAGAGGTGCCTCTACAGGAGAGGAGGAAGAGGAGCGGGAGCTCAGGCAGGAAGAGGCTTGAAGTTCAGGTCCCTCAGTCGACGCTGGCGCTCGAGGCGATGGTCGAACGTTCCAGAGAGCCTGTTCGAACCAACATCACATTCGCCAGCCCGCTGACGACTGATCATCCGGCGGGCTCGACTGTACCGACTCCTGCTGCTCCAGTGCAACCCCACGCCTCTGACCTAGCGACTACTTCGGCTGCTCTGCAGCCATCACTTTTTGCTGCGTATCAAACTCCGGATGACTCGCCGAGTGTCTCTAGGGAAGCTCTTCGCCAGGTCGGCCTTGTCATGGAGCAGGTAAAGGTGGTACACGAGGCTAGCCAGGTGGCTTACAACGCCAGTACTGCCCTTCAGGCCAATGTTCAAGTCAGCAAGACTCCGACTGAACTTTCAAATGTTGCCTTATATCTGATCATCCACTGGGGTGTTTCTTTGCTTAGAGCTTGGGAAATCTTCCATGTCACTCGACTTGGGTTGAATCTTAGCAGACTTTCTGAACCAGTGGGGGCACGCCAAGTGCACCCACTAGGTGTAGTCCCCGAGACCATGGTCGACTGTTGGCAGTCGACTGAGGTTTTAGAATGTGTCTCTTTCCTCTCTTTTTTTTGAACTCACGCTGGGCAGACCCTGCTGAGTATTGATCTGAACCAGTGGGGGCACACTAAGTGCACCCACTAGGTGTAGTCCCCGAGACTACTTGGTGAATATTTGATTCGGCAGTAGTCTTAGAGTAACTTTTCTCTGACGATGCTTCTTATTTCTGTCGACTGACATATCATTCTTGCTTACTGCAGAGGTCTTGTGATCTTGGAGCTCGTCTTTCTTGCTGCTTCTCAGAAAGAAGCACATGAGAAGACGACGCTTGCAGACCAGAAGCTGGCTTGAGTCGGCAAATTGGAGGATGAGAATGCGAAGTTGAAGACTGCCGTCTCGGACGCCAATCGGGAAGTCGAGCAACTGAGGAGGGACAAGGAGAGCTCTGACCACTAAAGTCGACGGCCTCAGAGCAAAAACGGGCAAGCTAGAGTCCTATTTGGAACAACTTGTGGCGAAGCTTGTCTTGAAGCTTGAAGGTATGGCTGTTCAATTAGATAACTGTCGTCGACTGAATTTTGCAATATCGTCGACTCATTGTTTTTTGCGATGGAACAGAACTTTGCCAGGACTTTGAAGCTGAAACTGGACGGGTCGAGACAGGTCTCGACCCCGTCAACTGTCCCATGAAAGATGAAGTTGCGATGAACTTGCTTCAGTTGGGATCACGCTTGGACGGTGCTGTCGACTATCTGGCTCGGCTGAAGGCTACGATGACCCGAGTGGACGCCAAACTCTGGCCTCAGACAGAACTTTCTCAAAGTCTCGAGTCGCTGATGACTCGACTCAATCAGATCCCTGACAGAGTGCAAGAGTGGAAGAAGTCCTCTGCCTGCTGTGGCGCTGACGTCGCCTTGTCATTGGTTCGCGTGCACTACAAGGAGGATAAAGAAGAGAAGCTGGCGGCCCTCAAGGTAGCGAATACTAAGAAGCACTCCTTCCAGGACTTCATGGACACCTTCCTCGAGGCAGCTACCCGCATTGCCGACAACATCGATCTTGACAGCTTCTGCGATCCGTCTAGCCTTTCTCCCGTCGAGTGATGGAAAAAACATTATGCCCCACTTTTATTTGCCTCGGAATGCCGAGTGATTTTGTAATTGTTAAAACTCTTTCGGGCCTGACGCCCGAGTACTTTTAATCTGCGGTTAGGAACCTCTGGATTTATCTTTGAATATGTTGGTTTTATCTTCGAGTGAAATCTGTTCTTCTCTTGGGTCGGTTTCTCATTGTCTGATGCAGGCGCTGAAGAAGGATCAGCAGTCGACCAGCTGGATGAGCCTTGGGCAGCATTGATCAGCTCATCAGCGAGGTACTCAACAATGGTCTTGACGTTCCTGTCATCAGCAAGGGGCCAATCATTGGGTGAGTGCACACAATCTCGTCTTTCTTCTTGAGGGTGCAACCTCCCCCCCCCCCGGGGGGGGGGTTGCATGGTCGATCCACAACCCTTCTCACCACTCAGTAGGCTTTTCAAACTTAGGCGAGTATTGGACTGCAGCTAAGCCCCCGAGTGGGAGGGATTCTCACCACTTAATAGGATTTTTATCACTTAGGCGAGTACTGGACTGCAGCTGAGCCCCCGAGTGAGAGGCAGACTCACCACTCGGTAGGATTTTTATCACTTAGGCGAGTAC
>NC_041387.1:69394595-69394971 GCF_002162155.2 Triticum dicoccoides | reverse complement strand
TGCAGCTAAGCCTCCGAGTGAGAGGCAGACTCACCACTCGGTAGGATTTTTATCACTTAGGCGAGTACTAGACTGCAGCTAAGCCTCCGAGTGAGAGGCAGACTCACCACTCGGTAGGATTTTTATCACTTAGGCGAGTACTGGACTGCAGCTAAGCCTCCGAGTGAGAGGCAGACTCACCACTCGGTAGGATTTTTATCACTTAGGCGAGTACTGGACTGCAGCTAAGCCCCCGAGTGAGAGGCAGACTCGCCACTTGGTAGGATTTTTATCACTTCATCTTGGGAGAAACAGATTCGCAGCTAAGGTGACACATACGAAAGAAATAAACAACAATCATTCGGAAGACTGTAAAATTATGTCTTTTGATAATCAA
>NC_041387.1:69373663-69394585 GCF_002162155.2 Triticum dicoccoides | reverse complement strand
TCACTTAGGCGAGTACTGGACTGCAGCTAAGCCCCCGAGTGAGAGGCAGACTCACCACTCGGTAGGATTTTTATCACTTAGGCGAGTACTGGACTGTAGCTAAGCCTCCGAGTGAGAGGCAGACTCACCACTCGGTAGGATTTTTATCATTTAAGCAAGTACTGGACTGCAGCTAAGCCTCCGAGTGAGAGGCAGACTCACCACTCGGTAGGATTTTTATCACTTAGGCGAGTACTGGACTGTAGCTAAGCCCCCGAGTGAGAGGCAAACTCACCACTCGGTAGGATTTTTATCACTTCATCTTAGGAGAATCAGATTCATGGCTAAGGCGATACATACGAAAGAAATAAACAACAATCATTCAAAAGACTGTAAAATTATGTCTTTTGATAACCAAACTAAGAGGTATTTCTTATTACATCTCATCAGTCTAAAAACTTAAGAGTAAAAAGGGCGGAGTAGTTCCGCATTCCAAGCGCGTGGTTCATCTTTGTTGTGCTCGACGTTGAAGAGATGATATGCTCCATTGTGGAGCACCTTGGTGACAACGAAAGGGCCCTCCCAAGCAGGGGCGAGCTTATGCGGCTTCTGCTGGTCCACTCGGAGAACCAAGTCTCCTTCTTGAAATGCTTGACCCCTTATGTTTCTTGCATGGAATTGACGCAAGTCTTGTTGATAAATGGTCAACCGGATCAAGGCCATCTCTCTTTCTTCCTCCAGGAGGTCGACTGCATCTTGTCGAGCTTGCTCTGCTTCCTCTTCTGAGAAGAGTTCGACTCGGGGAGCATTGTGGAGCAGATCACTTGGAAGTACGGCTTCGGCTCTGTAGACCAAGAAGAATGGAGTCCGTCCAATCGACCGATTGGGAGTTGTCCTTAGACCCCAAAGCACTGATGGGAGCTCATCAACCCAAGCTCCTGCTGCATGCTTGAGGTCACGCATCAACTGGTGCTTCAGTCCTTTGAGAATCAATCCATTCGCTCGCTCAGCTTGTCCATTCGACTAAGGATGGGCGACCGAAGCATAATCGACCCTCGTACCTTGGGAGGCATAAAAGGCTCTGAATTCATCGGAGTCGAAGTTCAATCTGTTGTCTGTGATGATGCTGTGTGGCACACCATATCTGAATATCAATTCTCTGATGAAACTCACGACAGTACTTGCTTCAAGGTTTTTAATGGGCTTAGCTTCGATCCACTTGGTAAACTTGTCGACTGCTACTAGCACATGGGTAAATCCGCTCCTGCCAGTCCTCAGGGGTCCGACCATGTCTAATCCCCAAACAGCAAAAGCCCAGACGAGCGGAATAGTCTTCAAAGCTGATGCAGGTTTATGGGACATGTTGGAGTAAAACTGGCAACCTTCACACTTATCCACTATCTCCTTCCACTATCTCCTTTGCCATCTCGTTGGCACGTGGCCAGTAAAATTCGGCTCGGTATGCTTTGGCCACAATGGTCTGAGAGAATGCATGGTGACCACAGGTCCCCGAGTGAATATAATGGAGGATCATTCGGCCTTCTTCTGGCGTGATGCACTTTTGACAGACCCCAGTTACACTTTCTCTGAACAATTGACCTCTCATCACGGTAAAGGCTTTAGACCGACGGACGATCTGTCGAGCCTCTTCTTCATCCTCTGGAAGCTCTTTCCTAAGAATGTATGTGATGTACGGCACTGTCCAGTCGGGGGTGATGACCAAAACCTCCATGACCAAGTCGACCACGGCTGGGACTTCGACTTCAGTCGGATCTGTGGCGCTCTTCGGCTGTGGTGACCCTTCGGTAAAAGGATCCTCCTGAACTGAGGGGGAATGAATATGTTCCAAAAACACATTACGGGGAATGGCTTATCTTTTTGAACCTATCTTTGCCAACTCATCTGCAGATTGATTTTTCAGTCGGGGTATGTGGTGAAGTTCTAAACGTTCAAACTTCTTTTCTAGCTTCCTTACTGCATTGCAATAACCAGTCATGGCCGGGCTCCTGACATCCCATTCTTTCATCACTTGATTAACTACCAAATCTGAGTCACTTTAGACCATAAGGCGATGGACGCCGATTGAAATGGCCATACACAACCCGTATAAAAGTGCTTCATATTCGGCTTCGTTATTGGAGGAATCAAAGTGGATCTGGAGAACATAGCTAAGCCTGTCTCCACGGGGGGATACCAGTACTACCCCGGCACCTGAGCCGTTCAGCATCTTGGAGCCATCAAAAAACATAGTCCAATGCTCCGAGTGAACTTGAGTCGGCAATTGCTGTTCAATCCACTCGGCAAGGAAATCCGCGATCGCATGGGATTTGATGGCCTTCTTTGCCTCAAACTTGATATCCAGGGGAAGAAGTTCAATCGCCCATTTTGCCACTCGACCAGTTACATCTTTGTTATTCAGGATTTCGGATAATGGTGCGTCGCTGATGACTGTAATGGAGTGATCAGAGAAATAATGTGCAACCTTCTTCATAGTCATGTATATTCCATAGACAAGCTTCTGATAATGTGGATATCGTTGCTTGGATGGAGTTAAAACTTCAGAGAGATAGTAAACTAGGTGCTGAACCTTGTAAGCTTTTCCTTCTTCCACTCGCTCGACCATGAGTACTGTACGGACAACTTGTCCAGTGGCTGCAATGTAAATCAGTAAAGGCTCTTTGCTGATTGGCGCAGCAAGCACCAGCTGGGTGGACATCAGGGTTTTGAGCTCTGCAAACGCTGCCTCAGCTTCTTCAGTCCACTCGAACTTATCAGATTTCTTCATCAGTCGGTAAAGAGGCAAGGCCTTTTCACCGAGACAAGAAATGAATCGACTCAAGGTGGCCAAACAACCAGTCAGCTTCTGAACGTCATGCACTCGCACGGGGCGCTTCATTCGGAGGATGGTATCAACCTTTTCTGGATTGGCATCGATCCCTCGTTCGGAAACGAGAAAACCGAGTAACTTTCCACCTGGAACTCCGAATGTGCACTTCGACGGATTAAGCTTGATATCATACCTTCTTAGGTTGGCAAAGGTTTCAGCGAGGTCAGTCAGTAGGTCGGAACCTTTACGTGACTTGACCATGATGTCATCCATGTATGCCTCTACATTCCGACTGATTTGAGTGAGCAGGCACTTCTGAATCATTCTCATGAATGTGGCTCCAGCATTTTTAAGACCAAATGGCATGGTGACATAACAAAAGCACCCGAATGGGGTGATGAAGGCTGTTTTTATTTCATCGGGGCCATACAGTCGGATCTGATGATATCCGGAATATGCATCTAAGAAAGGCAAGCGCTCACACCCTGCAGTCAAGTCAACAATCTGATTGATGCGAGGGAGAGGGAAGTGATCTTTCGGGCAGGCCCGATTGATATGCTTGAAATCAATGCACATACAAAGTGAATCATCCTTCTTAGGGACCATGACTACATTGGCTAGCCACTCGGAGTGGTAGATTTCACGAATGAATTCTGCTGACAACAGCCGAGCCACTTCTTCACCAATTGCTTTCCTCTTCTGCACGGCGGACCGCCGAAGGTGCTCTTTGACGGGTTTTACCTTGGGGTCGACACGCAAATGGTGCTCAACCAGTCCCCTGGGTACACCTGGCATGTCATAGGGTTTCCATGCAAAGATGTCCCAGTTCTCACGGAGGAACTGGATGAGCGCTTCTTCTTATTTGCTATGGAGTGTTGTTGATATATGAGTCGGTGCAGCATTGGGATCGGCCGGGTGAACATGAATCGGCTTCGTTTCACCAGTCGACTGAAATGCAGAGTCTGTAGCAGGCTTCTTGGCTCGGAGCAAATCACTTGGATCTGCATTCTTCTGATACTCTTGGAATTCGACTGCTGCCATCTGCGCATCGGCAATTTTGGAACCTTTCTGGAAACATTCCTCTGCCTTCTACCGATTGCCAGTAACTATGATCACACCTTTGGGGCCAGGCATCTTCAGCTTGAGATACACATAACATGGTCGAGACATGAAACATGCGTATGCTGGCCTACCCAGAATGGCATGATAGGCACTCTGGAAATCCACGACTTCAAATGTCAACTTCTCCTTATGGTAATGCTTGGAATCACCGAAAACCACGTCGAGGGCAATCTGGCCAAGTGATTCGGCTTTCTTTCTAGGGATCACACCATGAAAACTCATGTTGCTCTCGCTAAGTTTGGACATCGGAATGCCCATCCCCTTCAAGGTTTGAGCGTAAAGGATGTTCAAACCATTGCCATCGTCCATCAGTACTTTGGTCAGTCTAGTGCCTCCAACCACGGGGTCGACCACCAGTGCTTGCCTTCCAGGATTGGCTACAGGAGCAGGATGGTCAGACTGGTCGAACGTGATGGCTGTCTGAGACCATCTCAGGTATGTGGTCGTCGCCACCGGAGCGGTCATATTCACTTCTCTGTTGATGACCTTCAATCGACTCTTGCTCTCAACATCAGCAAAAATCATTAGAGTTGAATTGACTTTGGGGTAACCATCATCTTCTTCCTCCTCCTCGTCTCTGTCAGACTCCTTTCCTTTCTCACTGGGTTGATCTCCTCAGAACTGCTGGATCAGGAGCCGACACTGTCGAGTGGTGTGTTTAGGGTAAATCAAATTCCCCTCTTCGTCTTTCTTCATGTGGATGTGACACGGTAAATCAAACACATCGTTTCCTGCCTGATCCTTCACTTTCTTTGGAGGCCAGGGCCCCTTAGGTTTTCCCTTAAACTTCCCTTAAGCCACCGCTGCAATCTCACCGGGTGCCGCGGGCTCAGCCTTACGCTTCTGTTTCCAATTGGAATTACCTCCACCAATCTCCTGGCCGACCGGCTTACTTTTTCCGCTACGGAGTTGATCCTCTTCTTCCCCGTTAGCGTACCGGGTGGCTATTTTCATCATCCGAGTCAGAGTCATATCACCAGTCCGACCGAACTTCAGGACCAACTCTCGGTATTTGACACCCTCCTTGAAGGTGCACACGGCTTGATGCTCTGATACATTTTCGACGGTGTGATGCAAAGTGGTCCACCTCTGAATGAAATCTCTCAAAGTCTCACTCGGCTTCTGCACACAATGCTGCAACTCGGTCAATCCTGCTGGCATTTGCACGTGCCTTCGAAGGTTCTGACGAACACTCGAGACAGCTCTTCCCAACTGTATATACTGTTCAGAGCTAACTGAGTCAACTACGCCCGGGCGGACCCTTCCAACATCAGAGGAAGATGCTTCATTGCTACTTCATCATTTCCACCGCCAATCTGCACAGCCACTAGGTAATCCTCAAGCCAAGTTTCAGGCTTAGACTCTCCAGTGAACTTACTGACTCCGGTCGCCAACCTGAAGTTGGGAGGAATCACCGCCGCCCTGATGGCCCTGCTGAAACACTCCGTACCAGAAACATGCACTCTGCTACCACTCGAATGATCTCTGCCAGGGTCTTCTCTATGCGCTCTATTCTGGTCGACCAGGCCTTGAACGAGGATGGATCTCGCGTCAAAGCCTGGCTCTATTGGGTCGACTGAGGCTCTGCGCTCACCACCGTGATGGCGTCTATCATCATTCCGCCGAGGCCCATATGACGCACTCGTCGGAGGAGGCGTGGGCTCCTGGCGATGATGGTCGCGGTCGAGTGGTTGACCATACTGTCCATGGCCCTCACGCCGCGAGGGCGATCTTGGGCTGTAGGCCGACTAGACCATGTCCGCTATAATGGATCTGCTATGAACCCTATTCCGCGATTGAGATACTGTTGTGTTTTGCTCTCCTGCTGCCTGGAGCAAGGCCCGGATCTGCATCAGCCCTCTGCCAGCCTCCGACTGGGAAGGCTGAATCGACTCTGCTATTCGGGCCGCAGCTGCGAGGTTCTGAATCGGAGTATGGTATACCTTAGGCGGAGGCGGAAAAAGCTGTCATTGACTGGACTCATGGATCCGCTCCTAAGCGCGCTCGTCGAGGGCACGCTGAAGGTTATCCAGTCGGGTGCGCTCAGCCAGATTGGCTAGGCACACCTCCTCCAAGGCATGAGCCTCGGGGGTTTCTCCAACGATGGGCATGTGGAGTGCATCCATGTTGCGGCGACGAAGTTCTTCCCTCTACTGCGAAGACAGTGGTTCGGGTCGGTATTCCTTGTGGAACCATGACGGATCGCCGTATATGTTTCCGCCATCCTCACGGTGAAAACCAGGCAGACTGTGGGGCCCGTCGACCATCAGGACTTCTGCCGCAGGGTCGTTGCTATCGCACTCGGATGCGGTCTCCGCAGAGCCAGTCGACAGATCGAACAGGATCGCTTGCGGCGGCGAACAGCGGGGAGCGTAAACACAGTCGGAGCCGACTGATACTGAGTCGACGGCTGCCGGAGAAGGACGCCGTGGACACACGCGTGGAAGTGTGTCGCCCCTTGGACTGGGAGTGCCTCAACGTCCAGGGGGGATTCTTGAAGCCATGCGAAGTCGTCGACGAAGAAAACGAGCGCGCCGAGACGGATCTCGCGGCCCTCAGTCAGTCCGCCACCGGAAACCATGATGATGATGATCGGTAAACTTGCAACTTCACCAACAAGTCGCCAAGACACCGGCCCCATGGTGGGCGCCAACTGTCGTGGTCCTAAGACTGACAGTAGAGAGGGGGTAGGTAAGGAGAGGCAAGATCTCAGCTATGGTGAAGGTGTTCACTCGAGGTTTACGAGTTCAGGCCCTTCACAGCGGAAGTAACAGCCCTACATCTCGGTGCCCGGAGGCGGTAGATTGGATTATGTGTGTGATATTACAGGGGGTGCGAACCCTTGTGCCAGAGGAGGGGGGTGGCTTATATAGAGTGCGCCTGGACCCCTGCCCACCTCCATTACAAGGGGCTTAATGTACATAAAGTAAGGGGCGTTATTGGTAACGCCAACCTTAAGTGCTGTTAATGCCTATAAAGACTACAGAGTGAACGTCCGAATGTTGTGGTCCTTTTTGACTCCTGGACTTCGATAGGTCAAGTGACTCTCTATATGGTCGAGTGACTGTAGGGAGGAGGACCTCCGAGTGTCGTGGCCGTCGAGTGGATTGCACTCGACATATTCAATTGGCGCTCTCCTGTTGTCTCTTCATCCTTTTATCTTCTAGGGTAGTGACCTTGGGTAGGACGTATAGGTCAGGCCTATGACCCTAACCCAGGTCTGTATCCTCATCATGTAGACCCTACGGGTTCGGGAATCATGCAAACATGATCGAGACAGCTCTCCGGCCAATAACCAACAACGGGATCTGGATACCCATGTTGGTTCCCACATGTTCCATGATGATCTCATCGGATGAACCACAATCTCGAGGATTCAAGCAACCCCGTATACAATTCCCTTTGTCAATCGGTACGTTACTTTCCCGAGATTCAATCGTCGGTATCCCAATACCTCGTTCAATCTCGTTACCGGCAAGTCACTCTACTCGTTTCGTAATGCATGACTCCGTGACCAACTACTTAGTCACATTGAGCTCATTATGATGATGCATTACCGAGTGGGCCCAGAGATACCTCTCCATCATACGGAGTGACAAATCCCAGTCTTGATTCATGCCAAACCAACAGACACTTGCGGAGATACCTGTAGTGTACCTTTATAGCCACCCAGTTACGTTGTGACGTTTGGTACACCCAAAGCATTCCTACGGTATCTGGGAGTTGCACAATCTCATGGTCTAAGGAAATGATAGTTGACATTAGAAAAGCTTTAGCAAACGAACTACACGATCTTGTGCCATGCTTAGGATTGGGTCTTGTCCATCACATCATTATCCTAATGATGTGATCCCGTTATCAATGACATCCAATGTCCATAGTTAGGAAACCACGACCATCTGTTGATCAACGAGCTAGTCAACTAGAGGCTCACTAGGGACTTGTTGTGGTCTATGTATTCACACATGTATTATGGTTTCCAGTCAATACAATTATAGCATGAACAATAGACAATTATCATAAACAAGGAAATATAATAATAACCATTTTATTATTACCTCTAGGGCATATTTCCAACAGTCTCCCACTTGCACTAGAGTCAATAATCTAGTTACATTGTGATGAATCGAACACCCATAGAGTTCTGGTGTTGATCATGTTTTGCTCGTGGAAGATCTTTAGTCAACGGATCCGCGACATTGATACGTCCATTTTGCATCATGCTTTTATATCAATATTTATTGCATTATGGGTTGTTATTACACATTAGGTCACAATACTTATGGCTATTCTCTCTTATTTTACAAGGTTTATCATGAAGAGGGAGAATGCCGGCAGCTGGGATTCTGGCTCGAAAAGGAGCAAATATTGGAAACCTATTCTGCACAGCTCCAAAAGTCCTGAAACACCACGAAAGTCATTTTTGGAATTAATAAGAATTATTGAGCAAAGAAAGTATCAGAGGGGGCCCACACCCTGGCCACGAGGGTGGGGGCACCCCCCCTACTGGGCGCGCCCCCTACCTCGTGGGTCCCCTGGTGACCCTTCGGTGTCCATCTTCTGCTATATGAAGGCTTTTACCCTGAAAAAAATTCATAAGCAAGCTTATGGGATGAAACTCCGCCGCCACGAGGCGGAACCTTAGCGGAACCAATCTAGGGCTCCGGCAGAGCTGTTCTACTGGGGAAACTTCCCTCTGAGAGGGGGAAATCATCACCATCGTCACCACCAATGATCCTCTCATTAGGAGGGGGTCAATCTCCATCAACATCTTCACCAACACCATCTCCTCTCAAACCCTAGTTCATCTCTTGTATCCAATCTTGTATCCAAAACGACAAATTGGTACCTGTTGGTTGCTAGTAGTGTTGATTACTCCTTGTAGTTGATGCTAATTGCTTTACTTGGTGGAAGATCATATGTTAAGATCCTTAATGCATATTTATACTCCTCTGATTATGAACATGAATATGCTTTGTGAGTAGTTATGTTTGTTCCTGAGGACATGGGTGAAGTCTTGCTATTAGTAGTCATGTGAATTTGGTATTCGTTCGATATTTTGATGAGATGTATGTTGTCTCTCCTCTACTGGTGTTATGTGAACGTCGACTACATGATACTTCACCATTATTTGGGCCGAGAGGAAGGCATTGGGAAGTAATAAGTAGATGATGGGCTGCTAGAGTGACAGAAGCTTAAACCCTAGTTTATAAGTTGCTTCGTAAGGGGCTGATTTGGATCCACTAGTTTCATGCTATGGTTAGGTTTACCTTAATACTTCTTTTGTAGTTGCGGATGCTTGCAATAGGGGTTAATCATAAGTGGGATGCTTGTCCAAGAAAGGGCAGTACCCAAGCACCGGTCCACCCACATATCAAATTATCAAAGTAACGAACGCGAATCATATGAGTGTGACGAAATTAGCTTGATGATAATTCCCATGTGTCCTTGGGAGCGCTTTTCTCATTATAAGAAATTGTCCAAGCTTGTCCTTTTCTACAAAAAGGATTGGGCCACCTTGCTGCACTTTATTTACTTTCATTGCTTGTTACCCGTTACAAATTATCTTATCACAAAACTATCTATCACCTATAATTTCTGTGCTTGCAGAGAATACCTTACTGAAAACCGCTTGTCATTTCCTTTTGCTCCTCGTTGGGTTTGACGCTCTTACTTATTGAAAGGACTACGATAGATCCCCTATACTTGTGGGTCATCAGACATTCAGATTCGTATGCACTTTACAAATATCTATGTCTCCATCTTGAACATTTTTACGAATGGAGTTGAAGCGATGTTTGATGTGCATGGCCTTCTTGTGAAACCTGGGCTCCTTGGCAAGGGCAATAGCTCCAGTGTTGTCACAGAAGAGAGTCATCGGACCCGACGCATTGGGAATAACTCCTAGGTCGGTAATGAACTCCTTCATCCAGATTGCTTCATGTGCTGCCTCCGAGGCTGCCATGTACTCCACTTCACATGTAGATCCCGCCACGACGCTTTGCTTGCAACTGCACCAGCTTACTGCCCCACCATTCAAAATATACACGTATCCGGTTTGTGACTTGGAGTCATCCAGATCTGTGTCGAAGCTAGCATCGACATAACCCTTTACGACGAGCTCTTCGTCACCTCCATAAACGAGAAACAAATCCTTAGTCCTTTTCAGGTACTTCAGGATATTCTTGACCGCTGTCCAGTGTTCCATGCCGGGATTACTTTGGTACCTCCCTACCAAACTTACTGCAAGGTTTACAATAGGTCTGGTACACAGCATGGCATACATAATAGACCCTATGGCTGAGGCATAGGGGATGACACTCATCTTTTCTCTATCTTTTGCCGTGGTCGGGCTTTGAGCCGTGCTTAATCTCACACCTTGCAAAACAGGCAAGAACCCCTTCTTGGACTGATCCATATTGAACTTCTTCAATATTTTATCAAGGTATGTGCTTTGTGAAAGACCTATGAGGCGTCTCAATCTATCTCTATAGATATTGATGCCTAATATGTAAGTAGCTTCTCCAAGGTCCTTCATTGAAAAACACTTATTCAAGTAGGCCTTTATGCTTTCCGAAAGTTTTATATCATTTCCCATCAATAGTATGTCATCCACATATAATATGAGAAATGCTACATAGCTCCCACTCACTTTCTTGTAAACGCAGGCTTTTCCATAAGTCTGCATAAACCCAAACGCTTTGATCATTTCATCAAAGCGAATGTTCCAACTCCGACATGCTTGCACCAGCCCATAGATGGAGCGCTGGAGCTTGCATACCTTGTTAGCATTCTTAGGATCGATAAAACCTTCCGGATGCATCATATACAATTCTTCCTTAAGGAAGCCGTTAAGGAATGCCGTTTTGATGTCCATTTGCCATATCTCATAATCGTAGAATGCGGCAATTGCTAACATGATTCGGACGGACATCAGCTTCGCTACAGGTGAGAAGGTCTCATCGTAGTCAACCCCTTGAACTTGTCGATAACCCTTAGCGACAAGCCGAGCCTTATAGATGGTAACATTACCATCCATGTCCGTCTTCTTCTTAAAGATCCATTTATTTTCTATCACTCGCCAATCATCGGGCAAGTCTGTCAAAGTCCATACTTTGTTTTCATACATGGATCCTATCTCAGATTGCATGGCTTCAAGCCATTTGTTGGAATCTGGTCCCGCCATCGCTTCTTCATAGTTCGAAGGTTCACCGTTGTCTAACAACATGATTTTCAGGACTGGGTTGCCATACCATTCTGGTGTGGAACATGTCCTTGTGGACCTACGAAGTTCAGTACTAACTTGATCCGAAGTACCTTGATCATCATCATTAACTTCCTCTCCAGTCAGTGCAGGCACCACAAAAACATCTTCCTGAGCTGCGCTACTTTTCGGTTCAAGAGCCAGTACATCATCAAGATCTACTTTCCTCCCACTTACTTCTTTCGAGAGAAACTCTTTCTCCAGAAAGGACCCGTTCTTGGCAACAAAGATCTTGCCTTCGGATCTGAGGTAGAAGGTATACCCGATGGTTTCCTTAGGGTATCCTATGAAGACGCATTTTTCCGACTTGGGTTCGAGCTTTTCAGGTTGAAGTTTCTTGACATAAGCATCGCATCCCCAAACTTTTAGAAACGACAGCTTAGGTTTCTTCCCAAACCATAATTCATACGATGTCATCTCAACGGATTTAGATGGTGCCCTATTTAAAGTGAATGTAGTTGTCTCTAAAGCGTATCCCCAAAGTGATAGAGGTAAATCGGTAAGAGACATCATAGATCGCACCATATCCAATAGAGTGCGATTACGACGTTTGGACACACCATTAGGCTGAGGTGTTCTAGGCGGCGTGAGTTGTGAAACAATTCCACATTTCCTTAAGTGCGTATCAAACTCGTGACTTCAATATTCTCCCCCACGAACTGATCGTAAAAACTTTATTTTTCTGTCACGTTGATTCTCTACCTCACTCTGAAATTCCTTGAACTTTTCAAAGGTCTCAGACTTGTGTTTCATTAAGTAGACATACCCATATCTACTTAAGTCATCAGTGAGTGTGAGAACATAACGATAGCAACCGCGAGCCTCAACGCTCATTAGACCGCACACATCAGTATGTATGATTTTCAATAAGTTGGTTGCTCGCTCCATTGATCCAGAGAACAGAGTCTTGGTCATTTTGCCCATGAGGCATGGTTCGCATGTGTCAAATGATTCATAATCCAGAGACTCCAAAAATCCATCTGCATGGAGCTTCTTCATGTGTTTGACACCAATGTGACCAAGGCGGCAGTACCACAAGTATGTGGGACTATCACTATCAACCTTACATCTTTTGGTATTCACACTATGAATATGTGTAACATCACATTCGAGATTCATTAAGAATAAACCATTGACCAGTGGGGCATGACCATAAAACATATCTCTCATATAAATGGAACAACCATTATTCTCGGATTTAAATGAGTAGCCATCTCGCATTAAACGTGATCCAGATACAATGTTCATGCTCAAAGCTGGCACTAAATTACAATTATTAAGGTTTAAAACTAATTCCGTGGGTAAATGTAGAGGTAGCGTACCGACGGCGATCACATCGACCTTGGAACCATTCCCGACGCGCATCGTCACCTCGTCCTTCGCCAGTGTCCGCTTATTCCACAGCTCCTGTTTTGAGTTACAAATATGAGCAACCGCACCGGTATCAAATACCCAGGAGCTACTACGAGTACTGGTAAGGTACACATCAACAACATGTATATCACATATACCTTTGGTGTTGCCGGCCTTCTTGTCCGCTAAGTACTTGGGGCAGTTCCGCTTCCAGTGATTGTTTCCCTTGCAATAAAAGCACTCAGTCTCAGGTTTGGGTCCATGCTTTGGCTTCTTCCCGACAACTGGCTTACCGGGCACGGCAACTCCCTTGCCGTACTTCTTGAAGTTCTTCTTACCCTTGCCTTTCTTTAAACTGGTGGTTTTATTGACCATCAACACTTGATGTTCCTTTTTGATCTCCACCTCCGCTGATTTCAGCATTGAATATACCTCAGGAATGGTTTTCACCATCCCCTGCATATTGAAATTCATCACAAAGCTCTTGTAGCTAGGTGGAAGCGACTGGAGGATTCTGTCGACGACCGCGTCATCCGGGAGATTAACTCCCAGCTGAGACAAGCGGTTGTGCAACCCAGACATTTTGAGTATGTGCTCGCTGACAGAACCATTCTCCTCCATCTTACAACTATAGAACTTGTCGGAGACTTCATATCTCTCGACCTGGGCATGAGCTTGGAAAACCATTTTCAGCTCTTAGAACATCTCATATGCTCCGTGCTGCTCCAAACGCTTTTGGAGCCCTGGTTCTAAGCTGTAAAGCATGCCGCACTGAACCAGGGAGTAATCATCACTACACGACTGCCAGGCGTTCATAACGTCTTGAGTTGCTGGGAAACCGGGTGCTTCACCTAGCGGTGCATCTAGGACATATGCTTTCTTGGCAGCTATGAGGATGATCCTCACGTTCCGGACCCAGTTCGTATAGTTGCTACCATTGTCTTTTGGCTTGGTTTTCTCTAGGAACGCGTTGAAGTTGAGGGCAACATTAGCGTGGGCCATTTGATCTACAAGACATATTGCAAAGATTTTAGACTAAGTTCATGATAATTGAGTTCATCTAATTAAATTATTTAATGAACTCCCACTCAGATAGACATCCCTCTAGTCATCTAAGTGATACATGATCCGAGTCAACTAGGCCGTGTCCGATCATCACTTGAGATGGACTAGTCATCATCGGTGAACATCTTCATGTTGATCGTATCTACTATACGACTCATGTTCGACCTTTTGGTCTCTTGTGTACCGAGGCCATGTCTGTACATGCTAGGCTCGTCAAGTCAACCTAAGTGTTTTGCATGTGTAAATCTGGCTTACACCCGTTGTATGCGAACGTTAGGATCTATCACACCCGATCATCATGTGGTGCTTTGGAACAACGAACTTTTGCAATGGTACACGGTTAGGGGGGACACTTTCTTGAAATTTTATGAGGGATCATCTTATTTATGCTACCGTTGTTCTAAGCAAATAAGATGTAAAACATGATAAACAGCACATGCAATCAAATAGTGACATGATATGGTCAATATCATTTTTGCTCCTTTTGATCTCCATCTTCGGGGCTCCATGATCATCATCGTCACCGACATGACACCATGATCTCCATCATCATGATCTCCATCATCGTGTCTTCATGAAGTTGTCTCGCCAACTATTACTTCTACTACTATGGCTAATGGTTTAGCAATAGAGTAAAGTAATTACATGGCATCATTCAATGACACACAAGTCATACAATTAAATTAAGACAACTCCTATGGCTCCTGTTGGTTGTCATACTCATCGACATGCAAGTCGTGATTCCTATTACAAGAACATGATCAATCTCATACATCACATATATATCATTCATCACATCCTTTTGGCCATATCACATCACACGGCATATGCTGCAAGAACAAGTTAGACGTCCTCTAATTGTTGTTGCAAGTTTTTACGTGGCTGCTATAGGTTTCTAGCAAGAACGTTTCTTACCTACGCCAAAACCACAACGTGATATGCCAATTGCTATTTACCCTTCATAAGGACCCTTTTCATCGAATCCGATCCGACTAAAGTGGGAGAGACAGTCACCCGCTAGCCACCTTATGCAACTAGTGCATGTCGACGGTGGAACCTGTCTCACATAAGCGTACATGTAAGGTCGGTCTGGGCCGCTTCATCCCACGATGCTGCCGAATCAAGATAAGACTAGTAGTGGCAAGTAAATTGACAAAATCGACGCCCACAATAACTTGTGTTCTACTTGTGCATAGAAACTACGCATAGACCTAGCTCATGATGCCACTGTTGGGGATTGTTGCAGAAACTAAAATTTTCTACGCATCACCAAGATCAATCTATGGAGAAACTAGCAACGAGAGAGAAGGGAGTGCATCTTCATACCCTTGAAGATCGCGACACGGAAGCATTACAAGCACGCGGATGGAGTCATACTCGTAGCAATTTAGATCGCGGTGGATTCCGATCTAAGAGCCGAACAACGACACCTACGCGTTCAACACACGTGCAGCCCGGTGATGTCTCCCACGCCTTGATCCAGCAAGGAGGAGGGGGAGGTTGAGGAATAGCTCCAGAAGCAGCACAACGACGTGGTGGTGGTGGAGTAGCAGTTCTCCGGCAGGGCTTTGCCAAGCTCAAACGGAGGAGGAGAGGTGTTGGAGAGTGGGAGGGTTGCGCCTTGGATGTGGTGCGGCTGCCATCCCTCCTCCCCTCTATTTATAGGGTGAAGGGAGGAGGGGGCCTGTGTCATGGTTCTAAGTCTAACAATTGTGTAGGGGGGTAGGTATGGAGAGGCAAGATCCTAGCTATGGAGTAGTTGTATACGCAAGGGATTTACGAGTTCAGGCCCTTCTCGGAGGGAGTAACAGCCCTATGTCTCGGAGCCAGGAGGCAATCGACTGGATTATATGCGTATGAGTTACAGGGGTGCGAACCCTTTACATTGAGGGGGGGGTGGCTTATATAGAGTTTGCCAGACCCCTCCGGCCCTCTGTTATGTAGGGTTTAAGGTACATTAAGATCTGGCGTTACTGGTAACGCCACAAGTAAAGTGCTATGATGACCATAAATGCTACTCAATGACCAACCGTTTACATGCAGAGTGACTTTAGTCCTCCCGGCCGTCGAGTGGTTGGCTTCATGGTCGAGTGTGTCGAGTGGAACACTTCTGTGTCGATTGACAGGTGATTTCTTCTAGAGATGTCCTTGGGTAGGGTAGTTTGGACAGGTCCATGACCCTACCCTAGGTACATAGCTTCATCATTAGCCCCCGAATGGATCGAGGTTTGAGTGGGGAAGGAGTTGAGAACTCTTTCGGCCCATTTTTCATGCTATGAGTGTATCTGGCTCTGGATCCAAGAACTTGAGTAATGACACCAACTCCTTTTTCGGTCGCCTTGATCCATTCTTGGTTTCAGTCGAGTGAATTTCTTTACTTGAAAAGTTCCAAGTGGTGGTGTGGAGGAGATCCTCCGTCTGACAAGTTGTTCTGCTGCTCGCGGATTCTGCGGGATTCGAATTTTGGGAAGCGTGCGGGGCGGAGGAGGCCGCAGTAATCGGATGGGATAAGGCAGGGATGCCTCGATCTTTGTGCCACCTTTTTCGCCACGTATCACGTGTGCGACTATTACGGGATTTGACAGGATCACCCGGGCCTACAAGTCAGTCACTCGGAAGTAACCTCATATAAGGCGCCGGACGGGGGTGTTTGAACAGTGCGTTCTCATTTTATCCTCTCTTCCCCATACTTATCCGCCGCGTTCGCTTCCGTCTCAGTGCCGCTGCTTCGTGCGCGTCTCGCCGGCAACGATGGTGAAAGAGAAGACGGCAGCCCTGGAGCGGGCGAAGAAAGCAACGGCGAAGGCGAAGGGAAGGGCGACCAGTCGAGGCGGATCTTCATCAAGGGTCGGCCTGCCTCAGGGCTGGATCCAGGGTGACTGGATCCGCTCGACAATTCGTCAAGCCGATCTTGACGACCTGGCCGATGGAGGACTGATCCCCCATGGATCGGTGCGGCTCCCGGGGAAGGAGTCTGAGCCGCAGCCTCAGGAGGGTGAGTGCGTTCGCTTGGCCACCCATGTCGACCGTGGGTTTTCTTTGCTGCCTCACCCTTTCTTTCGGGGATTTCTGAATTTCTTTGGGGCGCAACTCCACCACTTCACACCCAACACCATCGTGTACCTTGCTGCTTTTGTGTCTTTGTGCGAGAATTTCTTGGGTTGCCAGCCTCATTGGGGTCTTTTCAAGCACATCTTCACCTGTCGCTCCCAGACGGTGAAAAAGGCCAATCCGAGTGATGAGAGAACACAAGTGATTCAGATGTGTGGGGGTCTTGGGGTTCAGATGAGAGGAAAAAGCTCTTTTCTGGCCATGATCCTACCCGACTCGGTCCGTGGATGGCAGTCGACCTGGTTCTACTGCAAAGACCAGCCGATGCCAGGGCAGTCGACCGGGCTCCCTCCTTTTTCCATGGAACAAGTGAGGAAGCCTTCCTCTTTGAAGGTGATCCCGGAAGAGAAGGCGCAAGTTAAGGTGCTGGTCGAGCGTGTCGTCCAGCTGATCCGTGATGGGGTGACCGGCATGGACCTCTTGGAGGTCTTCCTCCGACGACGCATCCAGCCGCTTCAAGCTCGAGACCATCCGATGTGGTTGTATTCTGGCACTGAGGACAACACTCGGATCCACCCGGAGGAGATTGATGATGCCATGCTGGAGAGGTGGCTGGCAAGCATCACAGGGAACAAAGACAACCCCCGAGGAGCCAGGAGGATTCCTCCACTCGACCAATCATACGAAGTAGACAAGGTCCAATTCTGCATTTCTGACTGTGATCCTGCTTTCTTCATTCTGTTTGCTTAAAATCAATCGACTGACTTTTGTCTTGTTTGTTGTCTTCTAGGCCACGATTGAGATGTACTCGATGCCCAACGAGGCGCAATAATAGGCCGAGGAGGGAGAGGCAAGCGGAGGTGAAAGTGAGGAGGAGTGGCAATTTGATGGTGAGGGGGAAGAGGATGACGACGGCTCTAGCGAAGAAGAGGAGGAGGAAGTCGATCCTCCTCGCACGGAAAGGCGATCCAAGCTTGCCCACGACCCCGCGAGCGAGCACGGCAAGGCGATTGCGCCCGTTGGGAAATCATCAAAGCGCCCTCGGGGGCTTCTCCGGCGCCGACTGAAAAAGCGCCGAAGCATCCAGGAGCAGCGCCATCAAAGCCGCCGAAGGCCTTACCCAAGATGAGAATGACCATTCCCACCATTTCCGGGTAACGGCAGAACTTGTGTCTTCTCGTTTAGCATGGACAAACTCTTGGTCGACTCATTGATTAACCGACTGGTTTCTGAAATCTGCAGTGTTGCTACCTCCGAGACCTCCGCCAGGAACGAAGACCAGGAAATGGAAGACGCTGTCACTTCCAACCTTGGTACAATTTCTGTAGTTTCACTTGTGGTCGATTGGGTTTTCATTTCTAACTTTGGATTTTTCCTATAGCTCCTCCTCATGTCATTGATCTCCCTGATGATGACGACGAGGTGCCACTGAGGGCGAGGAGGAATAAAAAGGTGCCGGCTGGCAAGACCACTAAGATTGCATCAGTGCCTGAGGCATCGGTTCAAGAGGGTGGCGATGTCACTCGGCATTCCGTGTCCTTTGCTGTGCCGCTGACGAGTATCCGGCCTTCAACATCGACTGCTGATCCGCCCTCCCTTTTCACCACACACCACATCCCGGAGGACCAAGCGGGTGTTGCTAAGGAGGCTATATGCCAGGCGGGGATCATGATGGAGCAGGTGAAGGCGATCCGGGAAGCCAGCCAAGCGGCCTATGATGCTAGCTCAGCCCTTTAGAGCAACGTCCAGGTTAGTTGGTCACCGCTTGTTCTGTTAGGATATGCTATCTGAAGACTTTCTTTCCGAAGATCTTTGTATCTGTACACCCACTGGGTGTGTCGATTGAATATTTGAATTGGTGGGGGCACGCTGAGTGCACCCACTGGGTGTAGTCCCCGAGACTATGGTGGACTGCTGGCAGTCGACTGTAGTCTTTGTATTTTGAATTTCTTCATTCTAACTTCTTCACTCGGTCTGGTCGGTCCATGTCGAATGGAATCTTGGAACCGGTGGGGGCACACTGAGTGCACCCACTCGGTGTAGTCCCCGAGACTATGGTGGACTGCTGGCAGTCGACTGTAGTCTGAAGAACCTGTGTTTTTTTGGTAGATCATGATGAGACCAAGACTAACTGCTGGCAGTTAGCTATAGGGCTATAGTTTTGGGATCATAACCTCTTTGTCTCTTTCGGCCGACTGATCGGACCAAGTCGGTAGAACCAGTGGGGGCATGCTGAGTGCACCCACTGGGTGTAGTCCCTGAGACTACTGTTGAATATTTTGATTCGGCTATAGTCTTAGAAATGTTACGGTTTTTCTCTTAGTCACTCAGAAGCAACCTATCTTTGATGTCTGTCGACTGACCTTTCGCAGAAATCTTGCAAGCTTGTAGCTCGCTATACTGAGTTGGAAAACAAACATATCCAGCTCGACCTTGACTTGAAGCTTGTTCAGGAGAACTTTCAGAAGGCAAAGGACGAAGCAAAAGGTATGATTGGTGAGAACTTGTCGACTGTCCTTATCTTTCTGCCCATTCTTGATTCTGATCTCATTGTCATTTTGCAGATAAAATGAAGGAGGCTCTGAAGAAGAAAGAGCACGACCTTGCCGAGGCGCAGAAGGCGGCTTTGGACAAAACGAAGCTTGCGGAAGAAAAACTGGCTTCAGTCAGTAAACTTGAAGAGGAGAACGCCAATCTGAAGGCTGCTCTCAACGCGGCCAACAAGGAAGTCAGCCGTCTGAAGAATGATAAGATAGCTCTGAATGACAAGGCTGGTGAACTGGTAGGGAAGAAGAATGATCTGGAAGCTTATCTGGGAGGGCTCGCCAAGAAGTTATTCATCATGCTTGAGGGTAATCTCTCCTACCCGACTGACTTGTAATCATCGACTTACCGTAGAACTGCTGGTTTATCTTTGAGTTGTGTTTACAGAATTCTGCCCAAACTTCGAGGAGGAGACCAGTCGAGTGGAGACAGGCTTGGACCCCATTAACTCTCTTGTTAAGGATGAAGCTGCTATAAACGTGCTCCGACTGGAGTCTCGTGTTGTTGGTGTGGTTGACTACCTTGCTCGACTAAAGGTTGCGGCGTCGCGAATCGACAAGACACTCTGACCGGGAGAGACGCTTCGAAATGACCTCAGGTCTCTAATGACTCGACTGAATGAAGTTCCAGGTCGAGTGCAAGAATGGAAGAAGTCTTCTGCCAGGTGTGGTGCTGATGTTGCTCTGTCCCTGGTCTGTGTTCACTGCAAGGATGCGCGAGAGGACAAGCTGGCGTCCCTCAAAGTGGCCAATACCAAGAAGCATGACTTCGAATCTTTCATGGAGACCTTCATTGCTGCTGCCACTCGGATTGCTGATGGAATCGACCTGGACCAGTTTGTCGCGGCTTCCAGTCCTCCACCCGAGGAGTAAGAAAAACTTCTATGCTTTGCCTTAAATTTGCCTCGGAATGCCGAGTGGTTTTGTAACCGATAAACTTTTACAGGCTTGATGCCTGAGCACTTCTGAATCCGTAGGATGTTATCTGAACTTGGCTTATCGTTGAATATGCTTGCATTTGCCTTCGAGCGAACTTTGTTCTTCACTCGGAATATACTTTAATGCTTGAGACGTAGCCCTGAGGTGGAGAACCCAGTCGACCTGCTCTTCATCGCTCTTGCAGGTAAGGATGGAGCACAGACTGCAGTTGACCTGCGTCCTTGCGGATCGGGATGGAGCGCATGTTGTATTTGTGGCGTAGCTCTTAAGGAGAAGGCAGCAGTCGACCTGCACCTCGTCGTCCTTACAGAGCGCACATTATATTTGTGGCGTAGCTCCGAAGGAGAAGGTACCAGTCGACCTGCACCTCATCGTCCTTTCAAAGCGCACATTGTATTTGTGGCGTAGCTCTGAAGGAGCAGGTAGCAGTCGACCTGCACCTCGTCGTCCTTGCGGATCGGAATGGATTTCATACTTAGTCGAGCACTTTGGACTGCAGCTAAGCCTCCGAGTGGGAGGTTTGCTCTCCACTCGGTAGGATTTTCAAATACTTAGGCGAGTACTGGACTGCAGCTAAGCCCCCGAGTGGGAGGTTTGCTCTCCACTCGGTAGGATTTTAAGATACTTAGGCGAGTACTGGACTGCAGCTAAGCCCCCGAGTGGGAGGTTTGCTCTCCACTCGGTAGGATTTTCAAATACTTAGGCGAGTACTGGACTGCAGCTAAGCCCCCAAGTGGGAGGTTTGCTCTCCAGTCGGTAGGATTTTCAAATACTTAGGC
>NC_041387.1:69344242-69373295 GCF_002162155.2 Triticum dicoccoides | reverse complement strand
AGACCGCAGCTAAGCCCCCGAGTGGGAGGTTTGCTCTCCATTCGGTAGGATTTTCAAATACTTAGGCGAGTACTAGACCGCAGCTAAGCCTCCGAGTGGGAGGTTTGCTCTCCACTTGGTAGGATTTCTAAATACTTAGGCGAGTACTAGACCGCAGCTAAGCCCCTGAGTGGGAGGTTTGCTCTCCACTCGGTAGGATTTCAAATACTTAGGCGAGTACTGGACTGCAGCTAAGCCCCCGAGTGGGAGGTTTGCTCTCCACTCGGTAGGATTTTTAAATACTTAGGCGAGTACTAGACCACAGCTAAGCCCCCGAGTGGGAGGTTTGCTCTCCACTCGGTAGGATTTCAAATACTTAGGCGATTACTGGACTGCAGCTAAGCCCCGAGTGGGAGGTTTGCTCTCCACTCGGTAGGATTTCAAATACTTAGGCGAGTACTGGACTGCAGCTAAGCTCCCGAGTGGGAGGTTTGCTCTCCACTCGGTAGGATTTTTAAATACTTAGGCGAAACGGATTCGCAGCTAAGCCTCCGAGTCAGAGGCTTGCTCGTCACTCGGTAGGATTTTTTACAAACTTAGGCGAAATGGATTCGCAGCTAAGCCACCCACTGGGGGATTTCTCACGTAAACAAAAGCAACAACAATCAATGGGAAAATTATAACACTCTTGTCTTTGATAAACAAAATACAGAGGTACTTTTTATTACATCTCATCTGAGTGAGTACTTAAGTATAAAAGGGGCGGAGCAGCTCCGCATTCCAAGCTCGTGGCTCATCGATGTGGCGATCGACATTGTAAAGATGGTACGCTCCATTGTGGAGAACTTTGGTGACGATGAAGGGGCCTTCCCAAGTAGGGGCGAGTTTGTGTGGCTTCTGTTGATCCACTCAGAGGACCAAGTCTCCTTGTTGGAAGGCTCGACTCTTCACGTTTCTGGCATGGAATCGGCGCAAGTCTTGCTGATAGATAGTCGATCGGATCATGGCCATCTCTCTTTCTTCTTCTAGAAGGTCGACTGCGTCCTGCCGGGCTTGTTCTACTTCATCTTCAGAGTAGAGCTTGACTCGGGGTGCATTGTGAAGCAGGTCACTCGGCAGAACCGCTTCAGCTCCATAGACCAGAAAGAATGGAGTTCGCCCAGTCGACCGATTAGGAGTAGTCCTCAATCCCCAAAGAACTGATGGAAGTTCGTCGACCCACGCGCCTGCTGCGTGTTTGAGATCACGCATCAACCAGGATTTCAGTCCTTTGAAAATTAGGCCGTTTGCTCTTTCTGCTTGTCCATTCGACTGGGGGTGAGCGACGGAAGCGCAGTCGACTCGCGTGCCTTGAGAAGCGCAAAAGGCTCTGAATTGGTCGGAATCGAAGTTTGACCCATTATCAGTGATGATGCTATGCGGAACTCCATATCTGAATATCAACTCTCCGATGAAGCTGATCGCAGTGGAGGCATCAAGATTCTTGATAGGCTTGGCTTCAATCCACTTAGTGAACTTGTCGACTGCCACCAGTACATGGGTGAAACCGCTCCTGCCAGTTCTCAGTGGTCCAACCATATCCAATCCCCAAACAGCGAAGGGCCAGATGAGTGGAATGGTCTTCAAGGCTGAGGCAGGTTTGTGTGACATATTGGAGTAGAACTGACATCCTTCACACTTGTCAACTATCTCCTTCGCCATTTCATTTGCTTTTGGCTAGTAAAACCCCGCTCGGTATGCTTTAGCCACAATGGTCCGAGAGGACGCATGATGGCCACAGGTCCCCGAGTGGATATCGTCAAGAATTATCTGACCTTCTTCGGGTGTTATACATTTCTGACTGGCTCCAGTCGCGCTTTCCCTGTACAACTGTCCCTTTTTCATAGTAAAGGCCTTGGATCGATGGACGATCTGTCGAGCCTCTTCTTCATTCTCTGGGAGCTCTCTCCTTAAGATATACGCGATGTACGACACTGTCCAGTCGGGAGTGATGACCAAAACTTCCATGATTAGGTCGACCACAGCTGGGACCTCAACTTCAGTCGGATCCGTGGCACTTTTTGGCTGCGGGGCTTCCTCGGTGAAAGGATCCTCTTGAGCTGATGGTGTGTGGATGTGTTCCAAAAACACATTACTGGGAATGGCTTCTCTCTTGGAACCTATTTTTGCCAGGTCATCAGCCGCTTGATTATTCAGTCGGGGTATATGATGAAGCTCTAACCCCTCAAATTTCTTCTCCAGCTTTCTCACTGCATTGCAGTAACCAGTCATGGCTGGACTTCTGACGTCCCACTCCTTCATCACTTGGTTAACCACCAAATCTGAGTCGCCATAGACCATGAGGCGACGGACACTGAGTGAAATGGCCATGTGCAACCCATACAAAAGTGCTTCGTATTCTGCTTCATTATTGGAGGAATCAAAGTGAATCTAGAGCACATATCTGAGCTTATCTCCTCGGGGGGACACCAATACTACCCTAGCACCGGAACCATTCAACATCTTAGATCCATCAAAGAACATGGTCTAGTGCTCCGAGTGAACTTGAGTCGGCAGTTGCTGTTCCATCCACTCGGCGATGAAATCTGCTATTGCTTGGGACTTTATGGCTTTCTTTGCCTCAAACTTGATATCTAGGGGAAGGAGTTCAATCGCCCATTTTGCCACTCGACCAATTGCATCTCTATTGTGCAGAATCTCTGACAATGGAGCGTCGCTGACAACTGTAATGGAATGGTCAGAGAAGTAATGAGCAACCTTCTTTGTGGTCATATAAATCCCATATACAAGCTTCTGATAATGAGGGTATCTTTGCTTTGATGGGGTCAAAACTTCAGAAATATAATATACTGGGCGCTGAACTTTAAAGGCTTTTCCTTCTTCTTCCCGCTCGACCATAAGTACTGTACTGACGACTTGTCCTGTGGCTGCAATGTAAAGAAGCAAAGGCTCTTTGCTGATCAGGGCAGCAAGCACCGGCTGGGTGGAAAGCAGGGCTTTTAGCTCTGCAAACGCTGCATCAGCTTCAGGAGTCCACTCGAACTTTTCTGACTTCTTCATCAGTCGGTAAAGAGGCAATGCCTTTTCACCGAGACGAGAGATGAATCGACTTAAAGCGGCCAAGCAACCAGTAAGCTTCTGAACATCGTGCACACGCACAGGTCGCTTCATTCGGAGTATAGTACCAACTTTTTCTGGATTGGCGTCGATTCCTCATTCGGAAACGAGAAAACCGAGTAAGTTTCCACCAGGAACTCCGAATGTGCACTTTGATGGATTAAGCTTGATATCATACCTCCTGAGGTTGGCAAATGTCTCAGCAAGGCCAGTCAGCAGGTCGGAACCTTTCCGTGACTTGACTACAATATCATCCATGTACGCTTCCACATTCCGACTGATTTGAGTGAGCAAACACTTCTGAATCATCCTCATGAACGTGGCTCTAGCATTCTTGAGGCCGAATGGCATGGTGACATAACAGAAGCACCCGAATGGAGTGATGAAAGCTGTTTTGATCTCATCGGGTCCATACAGATGGATCTGATGGTACCCGGAATAGGTGTCTAAGAAAGACAGGCGCTCACATCCCGCAGTCGAGTCGACTATTTGGTCGATGCGGGGGAGAGGAAAATGATCTTTCGGGTAGGCCTGAATGATATGTTTGAAGTCAATGCACATGCGAAGTGACTTGTCCTTCTTGGGGACCATGACAACATTGGCGAGCCACTCGGAGTGATAAATTTCTCAGATAAACTTCGCTGCTAAGAGCTGAGCCACCTCCTCACCAATGGCCTTTCTTTTCTGGACGACGGGCCATCGAAGATGTTCTTTGAAAGGTTTCACTTTTGAGTCGACTCGTAGACGGTGCTCAGCCAGCCCCCTGGGAACACCCAGCATGTCAGAAGGTTTCCATGCGAAGATGTGCCAGATCTCACGGAGGAACTGGATGAGCGCTTCTTCCTATTTGGAGTCGAGCATTGTAGAGATATGAGTCGGAGCAGCACTGTGGTCGGTCGGGTGAATGTGAATCGGTTTGGTCTCACCAGACGACTGAAATGTTGATTCCGTAGCGGGCTTCTTGGCTCACAACAAATCACTCGGGTCTGCAGTTTTCTGGTATTCCTGCCACTCAAGCGCTGCCATTTGAGCATCAGCGATCTTTGATCCTTTATGAAAGCACTCTTCCGCCTTCTTCCAATTGCCAGTAACAGTGATCACACCTTTGGGGCCAGGCATCTTCAATTTGAGGTACACATAACATGGACAAGCCATAAAACATGCATAAGCTGCCCTGCCCAAAATAGCGTGGTAAGCACTCTGGAAATCCACAACTTCAAATGTCAACTTTTCTTTGTGGTAATTTTTGGAATCACCGAAAACCACATCAAGAGTAATTTGACCGAGTGACTCAGCCTTCTTTCCAGGAATGACTCCATGGAAGCTCATGTTGCTGGTACTGAGCCTAGACATCGGAATACCCATCCCTTTCAATGTCTCTGCATATAGTATATTCACTCCACTGCCACCATCCATCAAAACTTTAGTCAGTCGAGTGCCTTCAACGACTGGGTCGACCACCAGAGCTTGCCTCCCAGGGGTGGCTATGTGCGTCGGGTGATCAGACTGGTCGAATGTGATGGCAGTCTGAGACCATTTTAGATAACTGGGTGTCACCGGAGCAACCATATTCACTTCTCGGTTGATAACATTCAATCGACTTTTGCTTTCAACATCAGCAAAAATCATCAGGGTGGAATTGACTTGGGGATATCCATCATCACTATCTTCTTTGTCCTCAACTTTGTCCGACTCCTTTTCCTTATCTTTGGGCTGTTTCCCCTGGAATTGCTGGATCAAGAGCCGACACTGTCGAGTGGTATGTTTTGGGTAAATGAATTTACCCTCCTCATCTTTTTCGTGTGGATGTGGCACGGCAAATCCAACACATCATTCCCTTCCTTGTCCTTCACCTTCTTAGGGTTCCAAGACCCTTTGGGCTTCCCTTTAAACTTTCCTTGAGTCACGGCCAAGGCTTCTCCAGGAGCAACTGGCTCGGCTTTCCGCTTCTGCTTTCGACTGGAGTTCCCTCCTCCGGTTTCGTGGGCGACTGACTTGTGCTTGCCACTCCGGAGCCGATCCTCTTCTTCTCCATTGGCATACTTGGTGGCTATCCCCATCATTCGACTCAGAGACATGTCTCCGGTTCGACCGAATTTCAGGTTTAGCTCTCTGTTCTTAACGCCTTCCTTGAAGGCACAAACTGCATAGTGATCAGATACATTCTCTACCGTGTGATGCAACGTGATCCATCTCTGGATGTAATCTCTCAAAGTTTCATTCGACTTCTGCACACAAGATTGCAGCTCTATCAATCCTGCTGGTCGCTTGCAAGTTCCTTCAAACGTTCTGACAAACACTCGGGCAAGATCTTCCCAAGTGTAAGTGCTGTTGGGTGCTAGCTGATTCAACCATGCTCTAGCCGAGCCCTCCAACATAAGGGGCAGGTGTTTCATGGCCACCTCATCATTGCCGCCGCCAATCTGAACAGCCACTCGGTAGTCTTCAAGCCAAGTATCAGGCTTGGACTCACCAGTGAACTTACTGACTCCAGTTGCCAACCTGAAGTTGGGAGGAATCACCGCGGCCCTGATGGCTCTTCTGAAACACTCTGGTCCTGAGACGTGCACTCTGCTGCTGGTGGGTACATCTCTGCCGTGACCTTCTCGGTGAGCTCTGTTCCTGTCGACCAAACCTTGAACGATAATGGATCTCGCATCAAAGCCTGGTTCCCTGGGGTCGACTGGAATCCTTCGCCCAACACTATGATGGCATCTATCATCCTGTTGTCGAGGCGCGTACGATCCACCCCTTGGGAGAGGGGTGGGCACTCGACGTCGATCATCGCGATCGAATCGGTGATCATACTGCTCACGGTCCTTGTACTGATCACACCGGTCCCCACGTTCCTCACACCTCGGGGGCGATCTTGGGAGGTGGGCCGACTGGACTGTATTTGCAGCGACGGATCTGCCGTGAATCCTATTTCGTGGCTGCGATACAGCTGAATTTTGATCTCCTGCTGCCCGGAGTAAATCTCTGATCTGTAACAAGCCTCTGCCAGCCTCTGACTGGGAAGGCTGAATCGACTCTGCTATACGGGCTGCAACTGCTAAATTCTGAATCGGAGTTCGATATACCTGAGTCGGTGGTGGAAAGAGTTTACGTCGACTAGATTCTGGAACCCGTTGTAGCGCACGCCTGTCGAGTGCTCGCTGAAGGTTCTCCAGTCGAGTGCGCTCAGCCAAGTTGGCCAAGCGTGCGTCCTCTAAGGCACGAGCCTCGAGGGTTTCTCCAATGATAGGAGTATGCAGCACATCCATGTTCCAGCGGCGAAGATCTTCCCTCTGCAGCGAAGTGAGGGGCTCGGGGAGATATTCTTCATGGGCATGCGACGGATCGCCTCCGCTGTCGCCTCCGTTGGTGCGGGGAAAACCGGGAGGACTGCATGGTCCATCGACCATAAGAACCTCCGCCGCTGGATCACTGCTGTCGCACTCGGATGCAGTCTCTGCAGAGCCAGTCGACATGTCGAACAGGCCGTAGAGAGATTCGTCGGGCTCGATTGCCGTGAGATGGGGGGTGGCCGACTGGCTAGCCACCACGTGCCTCACCCACCGCTGAAGCCTCGACCGACCGGAGCGCTTGCGCCGGCAGGAAATAGGGAGGGAGGAAGACACAGGGGTCGACCGATACTGGGCCGCGGACGCACGCGCGAAAGTGCGTCGCTCCGTGTCGTGAAATTGTCACGTCAGATGTCCTAGTGAAAGGACTTAATCGCGGAGCCATCGCAACTAGGAAGCTTGAAGGGGTTAATTGGGACAAGAGACACGAGAGGTTTATACTAGTTCGGCCCCTTACAATGAAGGTAAGGCCTACATCTAGTTGGGTTGGTATTGCTTGATGTTTCAATGACCAGGGAGCGAGATGCGCTATGCCCGGTTCTCGACGAGTTATTCCTTACCCTTAGCCACCAGCGGGTCGCCCCCTTATATACAAGGGTTGGCGCCCTGCGGCTTACAGAGTCCCGACTGGCTTATAAACAGTGTCCAGCTCGGTGACTAGTTAAATCTACCTTACAATACAAGTCATGCCATTGTGGCGGTTTACTACAACGAGCCTCCAGTCGCCGGTGGGCTTTAGGCCCTTGATTGAACCGCCATTTTCATGCTGGGTCCTGGGCTTCTTTCTGGTGAGTCCTCCTTTGCGTAACCCGGCCCCTGCTGGGCGGCTTACACAAATAGTTATATCCCCAACATTAGGCCCCAGATTGATTTGAACCGCCATCTTCATGTCAATCTTATCATACCTTAAAAGATAAACCTTCAACCTTCTGCTTATGTAAAGGCTTTTAACCTGCCATGACGTCATCTTCTGGATCCATGTTAGCCCGTCATGATGTCATCTTAATTAAATTCATTTTTTAGTCCGCCATATGTTCCAACAGATCTCTGCCTTTACTGTCCGCTCCGAAAACCGAGGCGTCGGGGCCGCTAGATAATGCCTTTTAGTCTCCTCGTTTCTCGCACAGTCCTGGTCGGCCCTTCCTATAAATAGGCTCGACCTAGGTCATCGCCATTTACTTCCTCAGTCTTCATCTTCTTCCTCTCGCTGTCTCTCTGCCGCTCGAGTTCCACCGCCGCCGCCGTCACATATCTCCTCGTCCTCACCAAATCAGGCCGCTGCATCGACCTGACTTGACCAGAAAAACGTGACGGACCTCTGCAGCAACTCCGCATCTGTAAGTTTCTCTTTCTTGCTCTTCAGATCCGCATTAACGGCTTCTTCGAGTTCATCGATGTTCTTAGTGGCCTGAGTCAAACCGTCGATAGCTTTTACCTTCAATGCCCTCCTTTGATCTTTAGATAATATAGAATAGTTGCGGTGGTTGTTTCACACCTGTTCCCAACTGCAGACAGATCCCTTTCCATGTACAGAAGCCTTGATTAGCACTGATGAACTTATCTGTACTAGTTTTAGGTCTAGAATTTTTTCTTTCTGTGCACCCGTCTGATCCAAAATAATATCTACCAACTGCGAAACCTGTTTCTGTTAAGCCCTTTTAACTCTGGCAACTCTCATTTCCGGTTTAAGATAGACAACGTTAATTGATAGCCTTGCGAGCTCCCGACAACTTTTAAATGTCTTTTAGCTGTTACTAATTCTCACAGCGGCTTTAGGCAACCAGATATAGTTAACCATATGTCATTAGTCCCCTTCTTAAGCCGCCATCTTGATTAAACTTAACATGCTTCCTTCCGGGTTAAATTTAAACCAAAACCTCTTATTTTGTCATAGGCTTCAATTTACGTAATGGCACCCAAAGCTCCTAAAGCTCCCGTGACCTGCAACTGGGTTAAGTCCACTATTATAGAGAGCATCTTGGCTTATTTCATGAAATCCGGCCATCTGCCCAAGAAGGAGATCATGTTTTATCGTGCTCCTAACCCATCAGAGGAGAAGCCTCATCCCATAGAAGGGGAGGTAATCATGTTCACTAATCACATGAACCGGGGCTTCGCTCCACCCGGTTCAAAATTCTTCAGGGATGTTTTGCATTTCTTTGACCTTAGACCTCAAGACATCGGGCCCAATTCCGTGTCAAACATTTGCAACTTCCAAGTTTTTTGCGAGGTGTATCTTAGATAAGAACCCAATATACCTTTATTTAGGGAGCTGTTCTATTTAAACCGGCAGAATGAACATGCCAACGGCCCTAGTCTTTAACTTGGTGGCATCTCGATTCAGCGGCGGAGAGACTGCCTCTTTCCTTATGCTGAACTGCCGAGTCACCCAAAGGATTGGAATCAAACGTAGTTTTATTGCCAAGACACTTCTCCGGCTGAAGAAAATCCTCTGCTCGGCTTCCGTGCCTTGCGCCCTGAGTCCAACCACCCGCTGCCGGATAATCTGACTCCTGTTGAACGTCTACCACTTGCTCCTACCATTAGAAGAATGAAAGCTCTTTTGGGAAACGGTTTGGATGGCATTGACCTGGTCGGCGTCTGGATTACTTGGCGAGTGCTTCCGTTAAGCCGCCGCCCCGGCTTAATGTGTACTTACTCCGGCGAGAAACATGATCCGCTGCGTCATAGCCCTGATGACTTACCAGAAGATGTGGTGGAGGCCATGATCCAATCATTGTTGAAAGAAGGCACGTTGATTAGTAATACCTTTGGCTTACTTCCCTTCTGCAAGAAGAACCCGGCCCCTGCTGTGAGTCACCAACCTCAATGAATACTCTTTACTATATTACATTTTGTCTTTACTCATAACCCCTTATCATTTTCCACAGGCCGATGACAACTTCTGGAAGGTCAAATATAACCATGAAGCAGCCAAACAAGCCAGAGCGGCCAAAAGAGCCGAAAGGAAAGCCGCCAAAGCAGGAACTTCAAGGAAGAAGAAACCAAGCGCTTCAGATTTACTCAAATTGGATGATACTTCTGATGATGAAGAAGAGGTAATCCTAAACTCTCCTGACTCTTTTGTCATTATTTTACTGACATTCTATCTTTTCAGGAGGATACGGGGAACAACCAAGCAGTGGACGAAGAGGTAACTATAATCTCCTCTGACTCAGAGCCTTTGCCAAAGAAAAAAATTCGATGGGTGTTGGGGATATAACTATTTGTGTAAGCCGCCCAGGAGGGGCCGGGTTATGCAAAGAGGACTCACCAGAGAGAAGCCCAAGACCAAAGTATGAAGATGGCGGTTCATAGAGAGCTTAAGGCCCGCAAGCGACTTAAGGCCCGTTGTAGTAAACCGATGTAATAATATTACTTGTATCATAAGGTAGACTTAACTAGTCACCGAGCCGGACATTGTTTATAAGCCGACCGGGACTCTGTAAGCCGCAGGGTGTCGACCTGTGTATATAAGGGGACGACCCGCTGGCGGCTTAGGGCAAGAAACAACTCATCGAGAGCCAGGCATAGCGTATCTTGCTCCCTGGTCATCGAAACTTCAATACCAACCCAACTAGACGTAGGCCTTACCTTCACCGTAAGGGGCCGAACTAGTATAAAACCTCTCGTGTCCTTTGTCCCGATTAACCCCTTCAAGCTTCCTAGTTGCGATGGCTCCACAACTAAGTCTTTCATGACGACATCTAACGTGACAATTCCACGACAGTTGGCGCCCACCGTGGGGCCAGCGCATGGTTGATTTGAGTTCTTGAAGGGTAACTTCGAAGGGCTCAAGGGATACCCAGTGGGCCGGATGACTAAGAGTCATCGCGGCAAGATCTACATTGACGACTAAGGTTGGGGCCCCGACGCCGGCTCAATTGAGTACGGGTACCGGGTCCCCTTTGGAGGGATCCACGTCTTCATTGGCCGGATTGGTGAGCCGGGGCCTGAGCCGAACAACTGCACCGACCTCGTCGAGACGGCTCAGCATGCGAAACCCGACCGAGTTCAAACTGGCATGAAGCGTGTCTTTGTGGGCTGCGTCCACGGAGAAGAACTTTCTGAAGGTCCTATAGATGGTGGTGAGACGGCCGTCCACTCTGACGGTGATTCGTCCGCCGGTTCAACAGAGTCTTTGTATCAAGTTCAGGACGGTGCGCTCGGGGGCTGTTCCGATGGCCTTATTATTCTGGACCTCGGTGAGTCACCAAATTGGGCAGGAGTCTTTATGGCTGGGACTCAACCTGGACAAAACTCTACAGCCACGACTGCAATTACTTCTGGGTTAGGAGCAGCCGGGGCATGAGGCCCTGTGCGCCCGCTGTCTCAAGTACTAATAGACCTCATGGACAAGCTTACGACCCTGTTAACCACCATGGTTATCCCTGCAAACAAAGATGAGCATGATGCGGAGGTAGCACGGGTACGTGAGGAGATAGCTCAGGCCAAGGAGGCCTTAGCAGCTGAGGATACTACGCTAGCTACGGAGCGGGCGGCTCTTGACGCTCGGGCACAGCGGTTGCAGTCAGAGGCTTACCAGCTCACGATGAGTTTAAACGCGTCCAATGAGGTAATGAGGAGGAGACACCAGAAGACCCAATCCCGGTTGCCTCCAAACTATGACCCTAGGGTTCTTTTTGCTACACCCGGAGCCGGCCCAAGTAGCCCGCCCGATGCTAATCAGTTTATGACATCCGGAGCGGGAGGACCAGCTCAGCGTCGGGAGATGCCACCTCCTCACATGAGCATGGCACCGCTGCGTTATGTGCCGATACCGGAGGGTCACTTTTCCAACCCCATGGAGAATTTAATTGCGGCGTCAGCACGCCTGGCGGCTCTTCCAGTGGACGGTGATGATCCAACAGCAGTGGAGACCCGAAGGATCAGGGAACTTGTCCAGACGGCCCTGGCTCAGCAGGAGACCTATTCTTACAGCCGGGATAGGATTCATTCAACCCCGCCGCCTTGGTTAGCACCGCCTGTCAGAACCGGAGCCCGAGTTATAGCAGGCGTATGGAACTGAAATCTTTGTCAAGTAACGTTCAACGCCGTGACCAGCATGGTGGCTATAACCCGGTGCAAGACCGAGTATGTCAGGAGAATGAACGGGCGGCTCAACTGGCAGCTCAGCAAGCGGCTCAGCTGGCGGCTCATCAAGATATCCCAGAATATCCAACAACTTCTATTGATATGGGAGTAGCTACCAGAACCATCGGAGTTCCTTGTTTGATACCGGCTTTGCGCAACGTGCTCCTGCCCAAGGATTTCAAGGGACCTCGAAAGGTGCCGAATTACACGGCCGACTTACAGCCTGAAGCATGGATCGAGAGTTATGAGATGGCCATGGAGCTGTTGGAGGTGGGTGACGCGGCAATGGCTAAATATTTTACCATGATGTTAGATGGAACGGCCCGGTCTTGGTTTAAAGGTTTACCACCCGATTCCATTGGTTCGTGGGAAAAGCTAAAAGCTCATTTCATCCGGAACTTCAAAGACACCTATGAGCAATCTATGACGGTCGTGGACTTGACGAATTGTAAGCAGGGGGAAGGTGAATCTACCACCCATTGGGTACGCCGGGTCAAGGAGATAATTCATTCATCTGATAAGATGGATGTCGGCTCTGCAGTCCTTATATTGGAAAAGAATTGCAGCTTCAAGCCGCTAAGGCAGAAATTGGGGCGCCTTAAACATGACTGCAAGGATATGGGTACGCTAATGGCGGCTCTGGAAATTAATGCACGTCATAGTCTAATTTCTATTATTATCGACAGAAATTCGAATCATTTTCTCGAGCCGTATGAGGAGAAAACCTCCTATACGTTTCTAGGGCCCAAAATGGGAATGGGCGCTAGGGTTATGAACTTATAATCATGGAATCGACTCGATCATCAGATTATAAGTTCATTCCATACCGAACCATACCATGCACATTCTTATTATGAGAAGGGGTAATTCGAGCCTATGGAAATAGGATACTCTGTTTACATAGAAATCCCTACGTCCTTACATTCTATTAAATCTCTGGTTTACAGAGTTAATTTCCTTTTGTAGATCTTTCTCTAATTCTTCGATTGCTCCTTTTTTCTTTAATAAAGTTGGGAATCCAATATGGATTATGACGTGGATCGTATCGATTTATTTTTGGATTTCTATATGTGTAATTACTTCGGAACTTGAGTTCATCACTCAACGTAGTCTAGCAGTTCAGTTCAACTCTATTTGAGAGACCTCGCTTGCTTATTGCAATTCAGAATTGAATTGCTTCGCAGCTGAGTCCAAAAACAGAAATAATATTGCTAGAAATTGATAAGGTAGCATTTCCATTTCTTCTTCTTCAAAAAAGTGCCTTTTGATGCAAGAATTGCCTTTCCTTGATATCGAACATAATGCATAAGAGGATCCATAAAGAACCATTATCCGGGAATGATCCCCTGGCCCCGGATTTCCATATAAAGAATACGACGAGGATAAAGACCCTCTTTAACCTGAATTCTAATTGATTTGATATCCCGCATAAGGAATCGAAGGAAGACGCGATGTTTTATTCCAGGGGCGGATTCACCTGCTACATTACAATACCTCGCTCCTTATACGGGAGCAACCCTGGCTGAGTATTTTATGTGCCGTGAATGGCATACTTTAATAATTTATGACGATATCTCCAAACAGGCACACCCAACTCAAGCTAAAGAAACTTATTCAATGGTCACTTCTAACCGCTTTTGGTCCCAAATCTTTGGTGTTGCTTTTTCCAATAAATGCCATAACGATCAAAGTCGAATCATGAGCCTATTAATGAAGCAAATTCAATGAAACAACAACTGGTACCGTATAGAAGGGGCCATAAACTAGAGAGTCTTGACCAATTCGACAAATCATTTGGTGTAGTTGAAATAACAGAATTGGAACTTGTTTGGTGCTTTTCAAGTCCACCGTCAAATCCCAGGGCTCAACCCTGGACAGGCGGTGGAAACTACCAAGCTGGAGTACGGTAGGGGCAGAGGGAATTTCTGGTGGAGCGGTGAAATGCATTGAGACCGGAAAGAACACCAACAACGAAAGAAACTCTTGTATTGTAAGTTGTAAGAAAGAGCCATTATACCAATTCAGGATTTCTACTAGAAATGACGAATGGTTAAATATGCCGATTCCGATAGTACCAAGGATCCCGAGTCTGACGGTGAAAAGACAGGGAAGGGAAAACGGAATGACAGTAGAAAGGGCCAACAACACAACCCGGAGAATCAAAATAGCAATAAGCGTAAAGCGGATGACAACCCGGAACTTGTGGCCAACGTTAATACACAAGGTAACAATCAGAGGCATAAGGGTAAGTGGCCTCGATCCGGCGGGTTATACACCTTTCTTCATAGTTTATGGAGTCTAGGCGGCTTTGCTAAGTGATATAACCCATCTTCGGCTTTATTATACTTGAGCCACCGACTCTTATGATATATATGTTTTTTGACAATATACATATTATATAAAGTAATAAAGCAGGACCTTTGTCCTTTTTTCACCCTCAAAAAAGTGTATATGTCTTTTTTACAGGTGGTGGAAACAACCAACAGGGACTGGATCATATCTGAATCTGGCTTTCCCTTTGGACCGGCTTATGATCATATCTGAATCTAGCCGTGATCACTTGGGGGCTTCCTGTTCAAACATAGGTCGTATCCGAACCAAAGAGAAGATAGCTGTCGATACCCACTTGATCTGCATACTTGCCAAACCTACTTGGGGGCTTCTTGATCATATTTGAATCATAGCTTAACCCCTTTAGGTCCGACGTGGATCGTATACGAATCAACGTCATTAAACAAATCCTATGGTCACTTGGGGGCTTCCTGTTCAAACATAGGTTGTATTCGAACCAAAGAGAACATAGTTGTCGATACCCACTTGATCGGCATCGCCAAGCCACTTGGGGCTATATGATCGTGTCCGAATCTTAGCTTAACCCCTTTGGAACGGTTTGCTGATCGTATCCGAATCAGAAGCCTATAAAGTATTTTTGATTATCCTGAAACCTTTGGAACGGTTTTTTGTCTTGCCGGTTTAATATTCATCGCCCCAGGTCGTTAAGTGCTGGGTGCACGTCATATGAGCCGGAAAGATTATACAAGGATCGCAGGTATGCTATTATGCTTAAGTTTAACAAAATATGGTCATAAACCAGCCTGCATATCAAACGGTTGGTTTGTGTCCGGGTTATCAATACTTTCTGTGCAGAATAAGGTGAGCAGGATTTAAAACGCCAAAGAAATAAAGCCAGAATATACAGCCACGGTGGCATACAGAAAGCGTTAAGCGTTAAGAGCATGCACGAAGGCATGCCGAGCATTGGGAGTTCTTTCTACCCTATTACAAGACTCCCTGAGTCTGAATTGATGAAGCATTGTTTTTTGGCCAAACACCTGGCGATTCACTCCTTCGGCGGGCTTGAGGGCTCCAGGTTATCCTTCTCCGCTTCTCTGTCGGCTGTTTTGTCCTGGAAAGTTGATGAGGCCCAATCAATGCCGCTCAAAGCTTCAAATTCAGCTTCACCATCTATTAAACCGGCCGGGTCTACTTCAGGAGCAAAAGTATGCTTACGAATTGGAGGGATCAGACTAATTTGATCATATGGAGCGTTTGGGATTCTCTGGTTTTCACTGCCATAAGCAGGCGCATACTTGCTAAGGTCAGTGTCGTTTCCAATAAGGGTTGCCACCAGACGTATGGCTCTGACGCAGGCGGTGAAATCATGGTCATCAAATGCAGTGCCATCTTCCTTCAGACTTGGGTACCCAAGGGCAAGGTCGGCCGGGTCTAGTTCTGGGAGCCATGCTTTAGCCCGGCTCAATGCGGCCACAGCATCGGCTCTTGAGGACGCCCACCTTAAGTCTTGGATCCGCTGAGGAAGAAAGGCAAGGCTCTTCAAAACGTCTTGCAGAAGGCGGGGATGTGGAGTTGATAAGGCTACAACGGCCAAGGCGCGTTGTGACCCGGTGTACAGCTGTTCCACTAAGGTGTAAACTGCTTTGAGCTTGATCTACATGTTTTGCTTCAGACTTGTACTCCTGGAACCTGTACGTGCACAAGCATAACAGTCAGCCGGAAGTAATTATTACAATAGTCATTTTAAGGTTACAATGTTTAAGGCTATTTCACAATAACTTACCAAAGATGGCTGAGACCATTTGGGATATCTACTGTTTTAAGTTAGACAGCTCGGTTGTTGCTTCTGCAAGAGATGCTTCGGCTGTCTCGGCCCGAGTCACCAGGGAAGCCTTCTCATCAGCCCAAGTTTTCTTCTCCGATTCAAATTTCTTCTTTAGCTTCTCATTTTCAGAGACACTAAATTCAAATTTGGAGTTAGCCTTCTGCGTCTCACGCTCTTGTGTTTCCAGACGACTCTTCAGGGCAGAAAGCTCTGATTCGAATTGACCTATGGCAGCCTGCATTGACACCGGGTTATGGTAAGGATTCTAGTAAGGTAACATTCAAGTCCCAAGCACTTTACAAGTAAAGATACTTGGCACTTGGGGGCTAATGTATGCTAAAGAATTTTCAACTTTATCCTGCCGGGTCACACATATTAAGTCTCAAGCACCTTACAAGTAAAGATACTTGACACTTTGGGGCTAATGTGTATTGCAAATTTAAAAGCCTTATATTATAACCGGGTTAAATAAACTCTTTTTGAGCCGGATAAGTTAAACAGGTAAAGCAGATTTCTAAAGTCTATAGCATATTTGTTCAATAAGCAATAGACTTGGGGGCTGGTATAGTATGTAAGACTCAGGTAAACAGTATAAGTAATACCTCAGATTTGTGTTATATTTGTTTCACCATGTCAATCTCCAGGTCACGGCTATTATGCACTTGATTCAGATAGCCCGAGACTATATCACCAATGCTTAAGTGGGTATAATCAGCAATGTCCTGCTTGGTTTTTCGGTGTTGGGCAAATTCTTCCTTGGCGGTACATTTGGCAAGGACGGTAGGCCGTCCTGGTTCAACAAACTGAGACTTCACAAATTCAACTTCCGGTTCATTTGTTTTGACCGGGCTAGGAGTTTCCGGGTCACTTGTGTGGAGAGTATCTTCGGCGGGTGGATCAGAAGTTGGCATTGGAATATCAGAAGCTGGATCTGGCGGTGGCTGATGGGCAGAGCTGTCTGGGACAGATGCATTAATCACCGGTTCAGTTACGACCGGCTCTTCGGATGGCTTATTCTTCTTTGACCGTTTACTGGGCTTCACTTGCATGCTGTTAACAAAAGTAGAAGGATGAATATGCAAGCATGGGTAAAGTAAAAGTGCATAAGGTTACATTACCCGGGAGCAGTTTTGAAAGTCGGCATGTTTGACTGCATGGATTCACCGGAAGAAGGAGAAGTATCCTGATAATTGGAGTCGGACGAATTGAGAGGATGACGAATTAAGCCCGCTGAAGGTAAAACAGAACGTAAATTGGAAATAACCTTAGTCCGACGCTTCCTGGTTACGTCAGGTAAGCCGGAGGAGAGTTCTGCATCCTTGTTGTTTCGGGTCTGCCTCCGGCTCTCAAGCTGTTGTTGCTTCAAAAGAAATTGAGGATCTTGATAAGCAAGTGCATGTGAAAATCTTACTTTCTGGGTCACCCTTCGGATCTTTTGCTTTGGCAAAGGCTCTGAGTCGGAGGAGATTATAGTTACCTCTTCATTGGCTGCTCGATTGTTCCCCGTATCCTCCTGAAGGGATAAAATGTCAGACAGGTGATAACAAGGGACTTCAAAAAATTTAAAGATTACCTCTTCCTCATCCGAAGAGCTATCCTCCAATCTGAGTAAGTCGGAGGCACTGGGTTTCTTCTTCTTTGAGGTTCCTTCCTTGGCAGCTTTCCTTTCAGCTTTATTGGTCGTCCTGGCTTGTTTGGCAGCTTCATGGTCATATTTGGCTTTCCAGAAGTCATCACCGGCCTGTGGAAAAAGTTAAAAAATTATGAGTATCAAGAAAGGTATAATGTATCCGTAAACATTTGTTACGATTGATAACTTACCGCAGGGGCCGGGTTATTCTTGCAAAATGGAAGTAAGCCGAAGGCGTTGCTCGTCACAGTGCCCTCCTTCAGCAGTGACTGGGTTGTAGCATCCACCACATCATCTGGTAAGTCGTCAGGGCTATGGCCTAGCGGATCAGTCTTTTCTCTAGTATAAGTACACATTAAGCCGGGACGGCGGCTTAATGGAAGTATACACCAAGTGACCCAGGCTCGGACCAGATCGATGCCGTTTAAGCCATTTCCCAAGAGAGCTTTTATTTTCTTGATGGTGGAATTGAGAGGCACGCGTTCAAGGGTTGTCAGCTTGTCTGGTAGCGGATGGTTAGACTCAAGGCGCAGGGCGCGAAAGCCGGACAGAGGTTTTTCATCAGCTGGAGAAGTGTCCTGACAGTAGAACCACGTCTGCTTCCAAGATTTGGGGTGACTTGGCAACTCACCATAAGGGAAAAGACAGTCTCTCTGTCGCTGGATTGAGATGCCGCCAAGCTCAAGACTGGGCCCTTTGGCATGTTCATTTTGCAAGTTCATGTAAAAAAGTTCCCTGAACAAAAGCAGACTTGGCTCCTCTCCCAGGTACACCTCGCAGAAGACTTGAAAATTGCAAATATTTGACACGGAATTGGGCCCGATGTCTTGAGGTCTAAGGTCAAACAAATTTAAAACCTCTCTGAAGAATTTTGAGCCAGGAGGAGCAAATCCACGGCTCATATGATCTGTAAAAATTATTACTTCCCCTGCTTTGGGGAGAGGCTTTTCTTCAGACGGGTCAGGGGCACGGTACGACATGACATCCTTTTTTGGCGGATGCCCAGACTTTACAAACTCAGCTAGTTTGCTATTAGTCACTATGGATGGAACCCAATTGCAAGTTACAGGGGCCTTGGTAGCCTTAGGAGCCATCACAGCAATTGGCCTATGGAAAAACAAGAAGATCCGGTTCAATTTTAACCCAGGAGAAAAATCTTGATTATTTAAAGTGGCGGCTTAATGAGGGGCCTAATTATATAAGGATGACTGTGCAACAATATTTAAGCCGCTACAAGTATCAAGTGCAATTCAAAAAAAATTCCGGGTCATGAGGAGCAATCAAGGTTCTGTGTCATTTATTTAAGCCGGACATCTCGACAGTTGTGTTTTAAGGCATTTACCAAAAGAGTTTTTCCGGGTGATAAAAGCAAGTTTCACAGCTAACAGTTATTACTCTGGATCAAAATATTGCTCTAAAAAGAAAAAATTTCTAGACCTAAAACAGGGCAGAGAAGTTCATGCACTCGAAGAGGGTTTCTGAACAAGAGAAATGAGATATATTTTTATGCAAGATCAACACAAACAAGCACCGCAGCAGTTCTACGTAGTTTTTACGATCTAAACAGGGCGTTGGAAGGAACTAGCGAGGGTTTGGCGTCGGGTAGTGATGAACACCGACGAACTCAGCAAGGACCTAACGCAGATCTGAGAAAGGGAATGAGAGGAATTCACGGATGTGGACGAGTTGCAGAGGTTCGCCGTCGATCTCTGGTCCGAGTCAGGTTGATGCAGCGGCCTGAGTCGGTGAAGACGAGGGGTTCGACAGTGGCGGCGGCAGAGCTCGGGAAGAGGCAAGAGGAAGAAGATGACTGGGGAAAGACCTAGGTCGCCCTATTTATAAGGGAAGGCTGACCGAGAGGGCGCGAAAGACGAGGAGATAACATTTATTATCCAGCGGCTCTAGCGCCTTGATTCTCGGGATGGTCAGTAAAGACAAAGATCCGTTCAAGATATGACGGAGTAAAAATTAATTTTTATTGAAGATGACGTCATGATGATTTAACCCGGATCTAGATGATGACGTCACGGCGGGTTAAAATTCTTCGTTCAAGACAAAAGACTGCACGACAGTCCATAAGGTATTTTATGATTGACATGAACAGGTTCAAATCAATCTAGGGCCTAATGTTGGGGATATAACTATTTGTGTAAGCCGCCCAGGAGGGGCCGGGTTACGCAAAGAGGACTCACCAGAGAGAAGCCCAAGACCAAAGTATGAAGATGGCGGTTCATGGAGAGCTTAAGGCCCGCAGGCGACTTAAGGGCCGTTGTAGTAAACTTCTGTAATAATATTACTTGTATCATAAGGTAGACTTAACTAGTCACCGAGCCGGACATTGTTTATAAGCCAGCCGGGACTCTGTAAGCCGCAGGGCGTCAACCCGTGTATATAAGGGGACAACCCGCTAGCGGCTTAGGGCAAGAAACAACTCATCGAGAGCCAGGCATAGCGTATCTCGCTCCCTGGTCATCGAAACATCAATACCAACCCAACTAGACGTAGGCCTTACCTTCACCATAAGGGGCTGAACTAGTATAAAACCTCTCGTGTCCTTTGTCCTGATTAACCCCTTCAAGCTTCCTAGTTGCGATGGTTCCACAACTAAGTCCTTTCACGAGGACATCTGACGTGACAATTACACGGCAAAGGGTGACCCGGAAAGTAAGATTTTCACATCCTCTAGATTATCAAGATCCTCAATTTCTTTTGAATCAACAACAGTTTGAAAGCCGGAGACAGGCCCGGAATAGCAAGGATGTAGAACTCTCCTCCGGCTTACCTGACATAAGCAGGAAGCATCAGACTGAGGTTATCTCCGATTTACGTTCTGTTTTACCTTTGGCGGGTTTATTTCGCCAACCTCTCAATTCATCTGACTCCAATTATCAGGATACCTCTCCTTCCTCCGGCGAGTCTATGCAATCTAACATGCCGGCTTTCAAAACTGCCCTCGGGTAACTTATTTTTGTTTACCTTTGTGCTTTACCTTACCCATGCTTTTGTACTCATCCTTCTGCCTTTGTCCACGGTGTTCAAGTGAAGCCCAGTAAGAGGGCAAAAAAGAGTAAGCCGTCCCGAGACCCGGTCGTGACTGAACCGGAGCTTGCCACGACTGCTCCTGATAGTTCTACCCATCAACCGCCGCCTGAACCAGTCTATGACATTCCAGCACCAACCTCTGATCCGCCCGCCGAAGACACTCTCAACAGCTCTGTTAACCCGGAAGCTCCTAGCCCGGTCAAGACAACTGATCCGGATGTTGAGATTCTGAAGACTCACTTTGTTGAGCCAGGGCGACCCACTGTCCTTGCCAAGTGCTCTGCTAAGGAGGAACTTCTGGAACGCCAAAAAGCCAAGCTAGATATTGCTGACTATACCCATTTATGTATTGGAGACATAGTCTCCGGCTATCTCAATCAAGTACATAGCAGCCGTGACCTGGAAATTGGCATGGTGTAGCAAATACAGCAAAAATCTGAGGTATGACTTATGCTACTTTTCCGAATCATACTTACTGTATCAGCCCCCAAGTCTATTGCTTATGAATAAATATGTTGTAGACTTAGAAAATTGCTTAACATTGATTTATCCAGTTTTAGAAAAAAGATATTTAACCCGGTTATGACATGATACTCTAAACTTGCAATACACATTAGCCCCCAAGTATCATGCATCTTTGCTTGCAAAGTGCTTGAAACTTAATTTCCATGAGCCGGCATTGTAAGTGAAAATTCTTCAGCACACATTAGCCCCCAAGTGTCAAGTATCTTTGCTTGCAAAGTGCTTGGGACTTAATGTTATTTTACCATGATTCTGACCATAACCCTGTCTTAATGCAGGCCACGATAAGTCAATTTGAGTCGGAGATGGCTGACCTGAAGAGCCGCCTGGCCGGTCAAGAACTTGAAATTCAAAAGGCCAACTCCAAATTTGAATTCAGTGTCTCTGAACAAGAGAAGCTGAAGCAGAATTTTGAGTCAGAGAAGAAAATCTGGGCTGATGAAAAGGCTTCGCTAGTGACCCGGGATGAGAAGGCAGAGGCATTACTTGCAGAAGCAACGACGGAGCTGTCCGGTTTAAAACGCCAGATATCTCAAATGGTCTCGGCAATTTTTGGTAAGTTACTCATATAAACTTTACACCTTGCAAGCCTCCTTTCAATCATTACTTCAATTGTCAGCTCCGGCTCACCTTATGTTTAATAATGCAGGCCCTAGGAGCACAAACCTTAAACAGAACATGTTGATCAAGCTGAAGGCAGTTTATACTCTTGTGGAGCAGCTCTACACCGGGTCACAACGTGCTTTGGCCGTTGTAGCTTTATCAGATGACGTTCCTCACCTCCTACAAGATGTGCTAAAACGGCTTGCTTCACTACCTCAACGGATCCAAGATCTAAGGCGGGCGTCCGCTAGAGCCGGGGCCGTAGCTGCGTTGAGCCGGGCGAAAGCCTGGATTCCGGAACTAGACCCGGCCGACCTCGCTCTTGGATACCCCAGTCTTAAAGAAGATGGGACCGTATTTGATGGACATGACTTCACCGCATGTGTCAAAGTTATACGCCCCGTGGCCACTCTTATTGGGAACGATATTGATCTTACCAAGTATCAGCCGGGCTATGACAGCGAGAATCGGAGAATCCCAACACCACCCTTTGATGAAGTCAGCCTGATCCCTCCAACTCGTAAGCATACCTTTGCCCCTGAAGTGGACCCAGCTGGTTTAATAGATGATGAAGCCGAATTTGAAGCCTTGAGCGGCATTGATCGGGCCTCGTCAACTTTCCAGGACAAAGCAGCCGACGGAGAAGCGGAGAAGGATAACTCGGAGCATTCAAGCCCGCCAAAGGAGTGAAACGCCAGGCGTTTGTGACTCTTCAAAATAATGCTTCATTATTCAGACTCGGGGAGTCTTGTAATAGGGTAGAAAAAACCTCTTCGATTTTGTTATGCCTTCGCGCATGTTTATGGTGCTTAATACTTTCGTAAGCCGCCACCGCTATATATACATCCAGCTTATATTGATCTTTTATCTCCTTGATGTCAAAATTGCTTGCCTTATCCTGCTTGTAAAAACATGCAAAGATTCCCTCGGCGGTTTATCGCATCCGGGGTCACATAAGGTATTGATAACCCAGAGTGCGAACCAAAACGTCATACAAAGGCCGGGTTAGGACCACAATCATATACCTGCGATCCTTTTGATGATCTCGCCTGTTTATGTGACCTACATCATGCTGATAAACTCAACTACTGAAGGTCGGAACATATAATGTTACCCGGCACTTAATAACCTGGGGTGATCAATATTAAGCCAGAATAACAAAAAACCATCTCATAGTGCTTTCAAGAAGGTCTCAAGATAGCCAATTAATTTAAACTTATGAATTATAATGAATAACAACAACATTCAAAGGCTTCTGATTCGAATACGATCAGTAAAACCGTTCCTAAGGGGTTAAGCTAAGATTCGGATACGATCATATAGCCCCCAGTGGCTTTGGCGATGCCAATCAAGTGGGTATCGACAACTATGTTTTCTTTGGTTCGAATACGACCTATGTTTGAACAAGAAGCCCCCAAATGACCATAAAAGTTGTTTAATGACGCTGATTCGAATACGATCCACGTCAGACCCAAAGGGGTTAAGCTATGATTCAAATATGATCAAGAAGCCCCCAAGTGGGTTTGGCAGTATGCCAATCAAGTGGGTATCGACAGCTATGTTCTCTTTGGTTCGAATACGACCTATGTTTGAACAGGAAGCTCCAAGTGATCATGGCTAGATTCAGATATGATCATAAGCCGGACCAAAGGAAAAGACGGATTCGGATATGATCCGCTCCCTGTTGGTTGTTTCCACCATCTGACAAAAAGACATATAGAATTTTGAGGGTAAAGAAAAAAGGACAGAGGTCCTGCTTTATTGCTTTATAATATATACATCGTCAAAATATATACATCTTGAGAGCCGGTGGCTTAAGTATAGTAAGGCCGAAGATGGGCTATATTCCACGGCCGGCGGGTCTCCTCCTCCGACTTACGTGAGTCTTTGTGCTCTCGAATATCAATGAGGTAGTATGACCCATTGTTCAGATTCTTGCTGACCACAAAGGGTCCTTCCCAAGGAGGGGATAGCTTGTGCATATCAGACTGATCCTAGATGAGCCGGAGCACTAAGTCGCCTTCCTGAAAGGTTCTTCTTCTGACCCGGCGGCTGTGATAGCGACGAAGGTCTTGCTGGTAAATCGTTGAGCGGGCTATTGCCAAGTCTCTCTCCTCATCCAACAAGTCAAGTGCCTCCTGACGAGCTTTTTCATTATTAGCCTCAACGTAAGCCGCCACACGGGGCGAATCGTGCCGGATATCACTTGGCAGGACTGCCTCTGCTCCATAGACCATGAAGAAAGGTGTATAACCCGTGGATCTGTTAGGCGTAGTGTTGATGCTCCACAGCACAGAGGGTAACTCCTCCACCCAACAACCCGGAGTCTGCTGTAAGGGGACCAAGAGCCGTGGTTTGATACCCCTCAAGATCTCCTGATTAGCTCTTTCTGCTTGACCATTGGATTGAGGGTGAGCAATAGCCGAAACATCAATCCGGATATGCTCTCGTTGACAGAACTCTTCCATGGCACCCTTGGAGATATTAGTGCCATTATCAGTTATGATGCTATGTGGAAAACCAAAACGAAAGATCACCTTTTTGATGAACTGAACCGTTGTGGCTGCATCACACTGTCTGACCGGCTCTGCCTCAATCCACTTTGTAAATTTATCCACTGCCACCAGGAGGTGTGTCTTTTTATCCTTAGACCTCTTGAAAGGTCCCACCATGTCAAGCCCCCAGACTGCGAACGGCCAAGTAATTGGAATCATCCTCAATTCTTGAGCCGGCACATGAGCTCGTCGTGAGAATTTTTGACATCCGTCACATTTGCTAACAAGATCCTCTGCATCAGCATGAGTCGTCAGCCAATAAAAACCATGACGGAAAGCCTTGGCCACAAGAGATTTTGAGCTGACATGATGACCACAATCTCCTTCATGGATCTCTCGAAGTATCTCTTGACCCTCCGTAGGCGACACACAACGCTAGAATGCCCCTATGACACTGAGGTGATGTAAGTCGCCATTAACAATTGTCATGGATTTGGACCGCCTGACAATTTGTCTCGCCAAGGTCTCATACTCAGGCAACTCTCCCCGGGTCATATAAGCCAAGTATGGCAATGTCCAATTCGGGATGACGTGAAGCGCGGCCACCAACTGTGCCTCCGGGTCTGGCACTGCTAGCTCTTCCTCTGTAGGTACCTTGACAGAAGGATTATGCAAAACGTCAAGAAAGGTGTTAGGCGGAACCGGCTTACACTGAGATCCCAACCGGCTTAACACATCAGCCGCCTCATTCTTCCTTCGATCAATGTGCTCCACTTGATGCCCTTTGAAGTGCCCAACCACAGCATCTACTTCATGACGGTAAGCCGCCATAAGGGGATTGAGGGAGTCCTGGATTAGGGGGTGTCCGGATAGCCGGACTACCATCATCAGCCGGACTATCATCGGCTGGACTATCATCATCAACCGGACTCCAAGACTATGAAGATACAAGATTGAAGACTTTGTCCCGTGTCTGGATGGGACTTTCCTTGGCGTGGAAGGCAAGCTTGGCGATACGGATATGTAGATCTCCTACTATTGTAACCGACTCTATGTAACCCTAGCCCTCTCCGGTGTCTATATAAACCGGATGGCTCTAGTCCATAGAACAACAACAACAACAACAACCCTTACAATCATACCATAGGCTAGCTTCTAGGGTTTAGCCTCCTTGATCTCGTGGTAGATCCACTCTTGTAAACATCCACAATATCAATATCAATCAAGCAGGACGTAGGGTTTTACCTCCATCAAGAGGGCCCGAACCTGGGTAAAACATCGTGTCCCTCGTCTCCTGTTACCATCCGCCTAGACGCACAGTTCAGGACCCCCTACCCGAGATCCACCGGTTTTGACACCGACATTGGTGCTTTCATTGAGAGTTCCTCTGTGTCGTCACCGATAGGCTTGATGGCCTCTTCAATCGACAATGACGCAGTCCTGGGTGAGACTTTTCTCCCCGGACACATCTTAGTATTCGGCGGCTTCGCACTGCGGGCCAACTCACTTGGCCATCTGGAGCAGATCGAAAGCTACGCCCCTGGCCGTCAGGTCAGGTTTGGAAGCCTAAACTTCACGGCCGATATCCGCGGGGACTTGATCTTCGATGGATCTGAGTCACAGCCGAGCGTGGCGCGCTGTCACGATGGGCACGACCTAACTCTGCCGGCGGATAGCACCTTGGAGGCCGCACACGAATCCGCTCCGACCCATAGTCTGGAGCCGATCGCTCAGATCGAGGACGGATGGCTGGACACCGCCTCGGGAGCTGCAACTTCTACGGCGATGGAGCCGAACACTTACCTTGTCCCGCATAAAGCTCATGACTCTGAGGTTCCGGACTCTCTGCCGGACTCCGAACCTCCTGCGCCCCTGCCGGTCGAATCCGACTGGGCGCCGATCATGGAATTCATCGCTGCGGACATGTTTCAGCACTCACCCTTCAGCGATATCTTAAATTCGCTGAAGCATCTCTCGCTATCCGGAGAGCCCTGGCCGAACTACGGCCAGGATGGTTGGGATGCGGACGACGAAGAAATTCAGGGCCCACCCACCACCCACTTCGTAGCCACCGTCGACGATCTAACCGACGTACTCGACTACGACTCCGAAGACATCGACAGTATGGACGACCATGCCGGAGACTATCAAGAACCAGTGCCTACAGGACACTAGAAGACCACCTCGTCATACGACATATACATGGTGGACACCCCAAAAGATGGGGACGGCGAAGAAGCAACGGAGGCCGATTCCTTAAAGAAACAGCCCAAGCGCCGGCATCAGCGGCGCTGCTCTAAATCCCGGCACAGCAAGAATAGAGATTCCGGCACAGGAGACAATAACACCCCAGAAAGTGCCGAAGACAACCCCCTCCAGCACGATCAAGCGGAGGAGGAAGCAGAAGCAAGCCCTCACGAGAGGGCAGCAGACGAAGAGGTCAAGGATGATAATTACTTACCTCCCTCCGGAGACGAGGCAAGCCTCGACGACGACGAATTCGTCGTGCCTGAGGATCCCGTCGAACAAGAGTGTTTCAGACGCAGGCTAATGGCCACGGCAAACAGCCTAAAGAAAAAGCAGCAACAGCTTCAAGCTGATCAAGACCTACTGGCCGACAGATGGACCGAGGTCCTCGCGGCCGAAGAGTATGAACTCGAACGCCCCTCCAAAAGTTACCCAAAACGCAAGTTGCTCCCCTGACTAGAGGAGGAAGCGTACAAACCTACATCACCAGTGCACAATACGGCAGACCGACCACCTCGTGGCCGCGACAGAGAGGCATGCAAGCCCTCCACCAAAACCGTACCCCGGAATCGCTCAAAAAGCATGAAGCCACGGGGGAACGCGCCGGACTTGCGGGACATATTGGAGGACAAGGCGAGACAATCCAGATCTATCTATGGATCACGTGGGCACCCCAAGACCCACGACGAATACCGTCGCGCCGGATACAACTACTCCGGCCGGGCCGAACACAGCAGACAACGCTCTCTCGAGCTACGTCGCGATATTGCTCAATACAGAGGTGCCGCACACCCACTATGCTTCACTGACGAAGTAATGGATCATCAAATCCCTGAAGGGTTTAAACCCGTTAATATCAAATCCTACGATGGCACAACAGACCCCGCGGTTTGGATTGAGGATTATCTCCTCCATATACATATGGCACGCGGCGACGATCTTCACGCCATCAAATATCTCCCGCTCAAGCTTAAAGGACCAGCTTGGCATTGGCTTAACAGCCTGCCCGCAGAGTCAATTGGATGCTGGGAAGACCTGGAAGCCGCATTCCTCGACAACTTCCAGGGCACGTATGTGCGACCACCGGACGCAGATGACCTAAGCCACATAATCCAGCAGCCAGACGAATCGGCCAGGCAATTCTGGACACGGTTCTTAACAAAGAAAAATCAAATCGTCGACTGTCCGGATGTAGAGGCCCTCGCTGCCTTCAAACATAACATCCGCGACGAGTGGCTGGCCCAGCACCTAGGACAGGAAAAGCCGAAATCCATGGCAGCCCTCACATCACTCATGACCCGCTTCTGTGCGGGAGAGGATAGTTGGCTAGCTCGCAGCAACAACCTCAGCAAAAACGCTGGCTGTCCGGATACCAAGGACCGCAACGGCAGGTTGCGTCGAAACAAAAACAAACGCCGCATTAACGGCGACAGCAATGAGGATACGGCAGTCAACGCCGGATTCCGAGGCTCCAAGCCCGGTCAACGGAAGAAGCCATTCAAAAGAACCACTTCGGGCCCGTCCAATTTGGACCGAATACTCGACCGCTCCTGTCAAATACATGGAACCCCCGAAAAGCCAGCTAACCACACCAACAGAGATTGTTGGGTATTCAAGCAGGCAGGCAAATTAATCGCCGAAAACAGTGACAAGGGGCTACACAGCGATGACGAGGAAGAGACCCGGCCGCCGAACAACAGAGGACAAAAGGGATTCCCCCTCAAGTTCGGACGGTAAACATGATATATGCAATGCATATTCCCAAGAGGGAGCGGAAGCATGCACTAAGGGACGTATACGCGATGGAGCCAGTCGCCCCTAAATTCAACTCATGGTCCTCTTGCCCGATCACTTTCGATCGAAGAGACCATCCAACCAGTATCCGCCATGGCGGATTCGCCGCATTGGTTTTAGACCCAATCGTCGATGGATTTCACCTCACGAGAGTCCTGATGGACGGCGGCAGTAGCCTGAACCTGCTTTATCAGGATACAGTGCGCAAGATGGGCATAGACCCTTCAAGGATTAAACCTACAAAGACAACCTTCAAAGGCGTCATACCAGGTGTCGAGGCCAGTTGTACAGGCTCAGTTACACTGGAAGTGGTCTTCGGATCCTCGGATAATTTCTGAAGTGAGGAGTTAATCTTCGACATAGTCCCATTCCGCAGTGGCTATCATGCTCTGCTCGGACGAACCACGTTCGCAAAATTCAACGCGGTGCCGCATTATGCATACCTTAAGCTCAAGATGCCAGGCCCTCGTGAAGTCATCACGGTCAATGGAAACACGGAATGCTCCCTCTGAACGGAGGAATATACAGCGACTCTCGCGGCAGAAGTACAGAGCAGCCTTTTAAGGCAATTTTCGAGTCCGGCCGTTAAACGACCGGACATGGCCAAACGCGCCTGGAGCAACATCAACCAAGACCACCTGGCACGTTCCGAGCACGCGTAGCAATGCGGCCTCAACCCCAGCCCCCGCACAATTGTAAGACAAACTCTCCGCGTACATAATTACGCCCTGGAGATACCATGGGCATAGGGGGAGAGGCACAACCACACCAGACCCAGAGTGCGGTTCGACCACACCAGGGGCTCCCAAGTGTGTGGCTCTTTTTATCTTTTATTTCCTTTTTTTACACAGGACTCTGTCCGGCGGCGAACCTGCCGAACTCATGATGCAACAGCCAGGGAGGGACAAAGGCTGCGACGAACACTCAGGTGGTCTCCATTACGAGCATTAAATTTGTTAAATACACCATTCCGTGGCCTACCCCTGGAGGGAGACGCCTTTAATTCGTCCAATCCCTTGTTTTCCGCACTATTTGTATCATTCCGCACTCATAGCAGATCTTCTCG
>NC_041387.1:69292798-69343762 GCF_002162155.2 Triticum dicoccoides | reverse complement strand
TTTACGACATGTTGCATCCGTACATTTTGGTACGGCCAAATACACCAGGGGCTTATGTTCCCCGCATTATGGTGTGATAAAGTTCGAACACTTCCACAAGTGCGGCACCCCGAACTTATAGCATTATATGAATCGGCTCCGAATCATGTCTTGGGTCAATAGTTGGGTTTGCCCGGCTCCCATGTTTGGCACCTTACGTTCCGTTCTATCGGCTAAGGTAGCACTGGGAGAACCACTGCGATTGCGCCCCGGTTGAGCCAGGTTAACGCCTCAGTGGAGAAAGCTAAAACTGATGGTCATGATAAGGCGAGAGACTGGTCGCTGTTCGAGAGGTCCTTTTGGGTCCTTAAAGACCTACGCCGCTTCGAGCGAAGTTCCGGATAATGTCCGACGAAGGCGTGGATAGCGCCCCTAATTCGGTCTTCCGAATACTAGGGGCTTCGCCGAAATTTAAAATTATAGAATTCTATGGCTAAGTGAGAGTGTTCAAGCACTATAAGTCCGGTTGCCTTGTTCGTTGTGTTGAGCGCCTCCCTAGACGGACCCAAAAATGGGAACAAGAGTGCTCAAGGTTATCCCGAACACCCCAGCACTCGTGGCATGGAGGCTGAAGCCGACGACTTGCCATCTCTTAGATTTAATAAACGGCCGCACAGAAGGTAATATTTTAAATTAATAAGCGTTGCTTAGCGCATATGAACAAAGTTTTCAGCGCACAGGATAACGCATTGCGAATTTACTCAATAATTACATCCCTGGGGCACTCATCCGCAATCTTGCGGGCACCCTTCAGAACAGTCTTATAGTACATCTCGGGCGTACGATATTCCTTGCCCACTGGTGGCGCGTCAGTGATTAGCTTCTCCGCATCCAGCTTGCCCCAATGCACCTTTGCGCGGGCAAGGGCCCGACGAGCACCTTCAATACAGGCGGAGCGCTTGATAACCTCCACCCAGGGGCACGCATCCAACAACCGTCGCACGAGGCCGAAGTAGCTCCCAGGCATGGCCTCTCCAGGCCACAACCGGACTATGAGGCCCTTCATGGCCTGCTCGGCCGCCTTGTGGAGCTCGACCAGCTGCTTCAGCTGGTCGCTAGGGGGCACCGGATGGCCGGCCTCAGCATACTGAGACCAGAAGACCTTCTCCGTTGAGGTCCCCTCCTCGGCTTGGTAGAATGCGGCAGCATCAGACACGCTGCCAGGCAGATCTGCAAACGCCCCTAGAGAGCTCCGAATTCGGGTAAGTAACACGTAATTTACATTCACATGCTTGCTTTGCATGAAAAATGCCTTACCCGCCGCTATCTTCCTCACCAACTCAATCTCCTGAAGGGACTTATGGGCATCAGGCTTGGCAGTCTTGGCACTTTCGAGAGCCGAGGCAAGCTCGGACTCTCGAGTCTTTGAGCCACGCTCCAAACTCTCATGCTTTTCCATGAGAGCCTGGAGCTCTTGCTGAACCACCGCCACCTGCGCCTCCTGCTTTTCTCGCTCTGCCCGTTCCGCGGCCGCATTGCGTTCGGCCGCAGGCACGGCCTCCTTCAGGGTCGCCACCTCGTTCGTGGCCCCTGCAGTACCCATGTTATCCTTGTTATTTTTTGTTGCAACCTAAATCCTTTTATGTAAGGTACAAGTTCAAAGTGGTGTTACTCACCTTCTTCGTCCTGGAGCTGCTTCTTGGCGCAGCCGAGCTCTTGCTCGGACCGCTCGAGCTCCTGCTTCAAAGCACCAACCTCCGCAGTCAGTGCGGCAGAGGTCAGCAGCGCAGCCTGCAACCCATATTGACATAATTTTTTAGCAACCCTACGTATATCTTCTTTTTTTCAGATCCTCAGTCCGGCTTTTCTTTCCGAACACCGAACTGAGCATCAGGGGCTACTGTCTATGCGGTATTACATTGCATATTTTTAACTTCTTACCTCAAAGCCTGATAGAAGGCTACTGCAGGCTTCGGTCAGCCCGCTCTTGGCGAGCTGTACCTTCTGAATCACCGCACTCATAATAGTGCGGTGTTCTTCCTTGATGGAAGCGCTCTGGAGCGCCTCCAACAAATTGTCCGGCGCCTCCGGTTGGACGGAAGCCGCCGGCGTCACGGTCTTGCCCTTCGTATGAAGGGGCCGCCGGCCGGACTCCGGAACCACTGCGGGTTCTGATATGGAGTCTGGCGCAAAGTCCGGGAGGACGCCTTGTGGCGCCTCCGGAGCCTCCCCCTGAGGGGTCCCTTCTTGGGATCCCACCTCGGCGTCCTCGTTGTCGCGAGGGGTGGAGGCGGTCGGGATGGAGTCTACATCCGACGGAGCCAACGACCCGCTCGATGAAGCGGGGAGATCATCATTGGCCGGACTACAGGCAGCATGCGGCATTAGAATGACATTATGTGATACAGAAAAAGAAATTATAAATCACTCAGGAGTCCGGATACTTACGATCTCGCTGGAGGCCTGGCCCTTGAAGGTCATTCTTCCTCGCCAACGTTGATGTTGGCGGAGCTGTCCGGGGGAATAGTCCTTCCCCTCTTGGACCCTTCGGCCTCCCCTGTTGGGGAAGCCTTCCTCTTCCTCTCTCCCTCCTCTGGGAGAGAGTCCTCTTTCTCCTCCTTGTTTTCGGGGGAGGAGTCCGCCCCGGAGTCGTCGGACACCTGAAAACGGGAACTCTTTCGAGCACCCGTGGCCACCTTCTTGGCCTTCTTCTCCGGCACCACGTGCGGTGCTGGAACCAGCAGCCTCGCTAGACGGGCGTCTACTGGGTTTTCTGGCATGGGAGACGGGCAGATAATCTGCTCCGCCTTCCTCATCCAGTCCTGTCAAAGGAAAAGGGGAAATTAAAACCCGCATAGAGTCAAACTATGAAAAGCAAGTGTCCCGTAAAGGGGTAGAATCACTTACCTCGTCGGCTTGGCGCTGCGAGCGAAATCCGCGATCTTCAGTCGTGGATGCGGGGGCTTCGGCGCCCTTAAACAGCACCCTCCAGGCGCCTTCGTACGTCGTGTCGAAGAGCCCGCTCAGTGCCTGGTGCTGTTCTGGATTGAACTCCCACAGATTGAATGCCCGCTCTTGGCATGGGAGAATCCGGCGGACGAGCATGACTTGGACCACGTTAACCAGCCTGCGCTTCTTCACCAGCTTCTGGATATAGGCTTGGAGTCCCGTCAGCTCCTCCGAACTACCCCACAGCAAGCCCTTCTCTTTCCAGGAGGTAAGCTGCATGGGGATACCAGATCTGAACTCGGGGGCCGCCGCCCACTTAGGGTCGCGCGGCTCGGTGATATAGAACCACCCCGATTGCCACCCCTTGACGGATTCCACGAAGGCCCCTTCGAACCAAAGGACATTGGGCATCTTGCCTAACATGGGGCCTCCGCACTTCGCTTGAGTGCCCTTCACTACCTTCGGCTTGACATTGAAGGTCTTCAGACACAAGCCGAAGTGGGGCTGCATGTAGAGGAAGGCCTCGCACACGATGATAAACGCCGAGATGTTGAGGATGAAGTTCGGCGCCAGATCATGGAAATCCAGGCCGTAGTAGAACATGAGCCCCCGGACAAAGAGGTGAAGTGGAAAACCCAGTCCGCGAAGGAAGTGGGGAAGAAAAACGACCCTCTCATGGGGCCTGGGGGTGGGGATGAGCTGCCCCTCGTCAGGCAGCCGGTGCTCGATGTCGCCGGACAGGTAGCCGGTGCTGCGCAGTCTTTCGATGTGCTCCTCCATAACGGAGGAGGTCATCCACTTGCCTCCCGCTCCGGACATAACTGGGGAAGGTTGAGACGGGATGTGCGGGCTTGGGCGCTGGAGCTCAAGTGCGCGGAGATGGATAAGCAAAGGAGGAAGAAGGCGTAGGTGAAAATGTGAATCCTTATCCCTTATATGGGCGGGTGAAGTCTATGCGTCCCCCACCGGCCTGGTAAAACTCGCTTATCCCCCAAGCGTCACCATCAATGGCGCGGTTGGGTTACCCACGTCCGTATTGATGAGAATCCCGGATTAAGGGGGAACACGATCTCTGCTTCGACAAGACGTGCCAAGGAAACCGCTTCGCTAAATGCGCTGAGGTGGTGGAGTAAAAAACGATTCAAGTAATGGCTTGGTAGTGGCGTGATGACATGCCGCAAAAAACGTCAGCAAATTGAACTCGTGTATATAGTATTCTCTCTACGGTGGAATGTGGAATTTATTTTGCAGAGCCGGACACTATCCTGGTGTTCACAATCTTCTATCATTCGGAGGAGGAGCCCGCCTTGCAATGCCAAGCAATATATGCGCCGGACTTATCGTCATTGAAGCCTGGTTCAGGGGCTACTGAGGGAGTCCTGGATTAGGGGGTGTCCGGATAGCCGGACTACCATCATCAGCCGGACTATCATCATCGACCGGACTCCAAGACTATGAAGATACAAGATTGAAGACTTCGTCCCGTGTCCGGATGGGACTTTCCTTAGCGTGGAAGGCAAGCTTGGCGATACGGATATGTAGATCTCCTACTATTGTAACCGACTCTATGTAACCCTAGCCCTCTCCGGTGTCTATATAAACCGGATGGCTCTAGTCCGTAGAACAACAACAACAACAACAACCCTTACAATCATACCATAGGCTAGCTTCTAGGGTTTAGCCTCCTTGATCTCGTGGTAGATCCACTCTTGTAAACATCCACAATATCAATATCAATCAAGCAGGACGTAGGGTTTTACCTCCATCAAGAGGGCCCGAACCTGGGTAAAACATCGTGTCCCTCGTCTCCTGTTACCATCCGCCTAGACGCACAGTTCGGGACCCCCTACCCGAGATCCGCCGGTTTTGACACCGACAGGGATCCTTAGAATCCCACTTGCCTGAGACCTGTTGAGCCACGAGATCTCAGTCACCCAAGCACCTTACCCGGCTCAAATTCATCTCTTTGGCCATCCGGAGACCATGGAGCAAGGCCTCGTACTCAGCTGCATTGTTAGTACAGGGAAACATGAGCCGGAGCACATAACAAAATTTGTCACCTCGAGGGGAAGTTAAAACAACTCCAGCCCCTCAGCCTTCTAATTGCCTGGACCCATCAAAGTGAATAGTCCAATATGTATTATCTGGCTTCTCCTCAGGTGCCTGCAACTCTGTCCAATCAGTGATAAAGTCCACCAAGGCTTGAGATTTAATAGCAGTGCGGGGCATATACTTCAAACCATAGGGCCCAAGCTCAATAGCCCACTTGGCGATTCGTCCCGTGGCCTCCCTGTTCTGAATGATGTCTCCCAAAGGGGCTGAACTTACCACCGTTATAGGATGACTTTGGAAGTACTGCTTCAGCTTCTGGTTTGCCATGAACACACCATAAACAAGTTTCTGCCAATGCGGATATCTTTGTTTAGACTCAATGAGCACCTCGCTGACGTAGTAAACCGGCCATTGAACCGGATGCTCCTTGCCTGCCTCCTTATGCTCCACCACAATGGCGACACTGACGGCTCGTGAGTTAGCAGCCACATATAACAGCAGTGACTCTTTATCAATGCGAGCCGCAAGGACCGGTGGCTCGGACAACTGTCTCTTTAAATCTTCAAAGGCAGTGTTAGCAGCATCACTCCAGACAAAGGTGTCCGTTTTCTTCATCATCTGATACAGCGGTAGGGCCTTCTTACCTAACCGGCTTATGAACCAGCTTAAAGCAACAACACGACTTGCCAGTCGCTGAACATCATTGATGCATGCCGGTTTAGCCAGAGAGGTAATTGCCTTGATCTTCTCCGGATTAGCTTCAATGCCTTTGTTCGAAACCAAGAAACCCAAGAGCTTGCCTGCAGGTCACCAAATACACACTTTTCCGGGTTAAGCATCATTTTATAAACCCGGAGATTATCAAAGGTCTCCTTCAGGTCAGATATCAAGGTTTCCTTCTCTCTGGACTTCACCATGATATCATCCACATAAGCATGAACATTGCGCCCAATTTGATCATGGAGACAGTTCTGTACACATCGCTGATAAGTCGCCTGAGCACTCTTGAGCCCAAACGGCATAGATACATAACAGAAGGCTCCCAACGGAGTGATGAAAGCCGTCTTCTCCTGATCCTTAACTGCCATCTTGATCTGATGATAACCAGAGTAAGCATCCAAAAATCTTAACCGCTCACAACCCGCCGTAGCATCAATGATTTGATCAATATGGGGGAGAGCAAAGGGATCAACCGGACAAGCCTTATTTGAGTCCGTGTAATCCACACACATCCGCCAGGTGCCGTTCTTCTTGAGCACGAGCACCGGGTTAGCCAACCACTCCGGGTGAAAAACTTCAACAATAAACCCAGCGGCTAAGAGCCGGGCGACTTCCTCTCCAATAGCTTGGCGCCTCTCTTCGTTGAATCGTCAAAGAAACTGCCTGACCGGCTTATACTTCGGATCAATATTGAGAGTGTGCTCAGCAAGTTCTCTCGGTACACCTGGCATGTCAGAAGGTTTCCATGCAAAGATGTCCTGGTTCCCATGGATGAACTCGATGAGCGTGCTTTCCTATTTAGGATCCAAATTGGCACTGATGCTGAACTGCTTAGATGAATCACCCGGATTGAAATCCACAAGCTTGGTTTTAGCAGCCGACTTAAACTTCATCGCCGGGTCTTGCTAGGTGGTTGGCTTTTTTTAGAGAGGTCATATCTGCCGGGTCAATGTTGTTTTGATAAAACTTCAGTTCCTCCGCTGCACAAACAGACTTAGCATAAGCCGTGTCGCCCTCCTCACATTCCAGGGCTACCTTCCGACTTCCATGCACGGTGATGGTACCTTTGTGACCCGGCATCTTAAGCTGCAGGTAAACATAACACGGTCGTGCCATGAACTTGGCAGAAGCCGGCCGTCCAAACAGAGTATGATATGGACTCCTAATTTTGACCACCTCAAAGGTTAGTTTTTCAGCTCTAGAGTCATACTCATCTCCAAAAGCCACTTCCAGTTCAATCTTGCCAACTGGGTACACCGGCTTGCCAGGGACCACTCCATGGAAAACAGTGTTGGACGTCTTCAAATTCTTATCAGTTAACCCCATGCGTTGAAAGGTCTCATAATAGAGGATATTGATGCTGCTACCCCCGTCCATGAGTACCTTAGTGAATTTATAGCCACCAACCTGAGGTGCTACCACCAAGGCTAACTGACCCGAATGGGGTGATCTTCCCTGCTCCACACAATGGGCTGTTCTGACCACCTCAAATAACAGGGAATCGTCGGCTCAATAGAATTTACAGCCCTCTTATGCACCTTTTGGTCACGTTTGCACAAGCTAGTGGTAAACACATGATACTGCCCACTATTCAGCTGCTTCGGATGGCTTTGATAACCTGATTGCTGCTGCTATTGTTCCCCTTGACCAGATTGCTGCTGATTATGACCCCCCTGATATCCCTGAAAGCCGGAACTTGAACCGCCACCCGGGCCATGAAAACCGCCAGCTCCTCAGCCGCCGCCCGACCCATGATTGCCATCAAACGTGTTAGAATTCTTAAAAGCCTTCATGATCGCACTATCTTTCCATAAGTGGGTGGTGGGTCGTTCCAGGGTGTCGTGTTTCGGGCATGGCTCATTGAGTAACTGCTCAAGAGATGGGCCTGACCCGCCATATCGGGGCGGCTTGCCCTTACGTCTCTTATTGTTATCCTATGCATTGGCATTGGCTACAAACTCCGGGTTACCCTCGGCCTTACGCTTGTTGCCCCCTTGATTCATCGGGTTATGCTGCTGTCCCTTTCCTTTGCTGTTCTTCTTTCCCTCCCCTGTCTTTTCCTCATCAGACGCGGGGTCCTTGTTACTATCAGAGTCGGTGTATTTGACTAAAGCGGCCATCAGCATACCCATATCATTGCAATCACGCTTAAGGCGCCCCAGCTTCTGTCTCAACGGCTCAAAGCGGCAATTCTTTTCCAACATAAGGACTGCAGAGCCAGCATCCATCTTGTCAGATGAATGTATTATCTCCTTAACCCGACGTACCCAGCGAGTCATGGACTCACCCTCCTCCTGCTTGCAATTTGTCAAATCCACAATCGACATGGATTGCTTGCAAGTGTCCTTGAAGTTCTGGATGAAACGGGCTTTTAGCTCTGCCCATGAATCAATGGAATTGGGGGGCAAACCCTTTAACCAGGACCGGGCCGTTCCATCTAACATCATGGTGAAGTACTTAGCCATTGCTGCATCGCTGACCTCCAACAGCTCCATGGCCATCTCATAGCTCTCGATCCACGCTCCAGGCTGTAAGTCGGCCTTGTAATCCGGCACCTTTCGAGGTCCCTTGAAGTCCTTGGGAAGGCGTACATTACACAGAGCCGGCACCAAACAAGGAACACCGCCGGTTCTAGTGTCCAGTCCCGTCTCAACAGAAGCCATCGGATACTCTGGGAAATCTTGATGAGCCGTCTATTGAGCCGCTAGCTGAGCCGCCCGCTTGTTCTCCTGACGTACCCGATCTTGTACCGGGTTATAGCCACTGGGCTGGTTCCGGCGCTGGGCGTTGCTTGATAAAGCTTTTGACTCCATGTGCCTGCTGTAACTCGGACTCCGGTTTTGGCGAGGCGGTGCTAACCAAGGCGGAGGAGTTGAATGAATCATGTCCCGGCTATAAGAATAAGTCTCTTGCTTAGCCAGGGCCATCTAGACTAGTTCTCTGATCCTCCGGGTTTCCACCGCTGTCGGATCATCACCGTCCACTGGGAGAGCCGCCAGATGCGCTGATGCTGCGATTAAGTTCTCCATAGGGTTGGAAAAGTGACCCGGCGGTATCGGTATGTAACGAGGCGGCGCCATGTTCCCATGAGGAGGTACCATCTCCCGAGGCTGAGCCAGTCCTCCTGTTCCGGCTATCATAAACTGATTTGCATCTGGCGGGTTACTTGGGCTGGCTCCGGGTGTAGCAAAAAGAACCCGAGGGTCGTAAGTCGGAGGCAAACGGGATTGAGTTTTTTGGTGCCTCCTTCTCATCACCTCATTAGATGCGTTCAGGCTCATCATAAGCTGGAAAGCCTCTGACTGGATCTGCTGCGCTCGTGCATCCAAAGCCGCCCGTTCCGTGGCTAACCTGGTATCCTCAGCTGCTAAGGCCTCCTTAACCCGAGCTATTTCCTTGCGCACCCGCGCCACCTCCGCGTCATGCTCATCTTTATTTGCGGGAATAACCGTAGTGGTTAACAGGGTCGTAAGCTTATCCATGAGATCTATCAGCACTTGAGTCAACGGGCGCACAGGGCCTCCTGCCCCGGCCGCTCCTATTCCGGATGTTATTGCAGCAGCGACTGTAGAATTTTGGCCGGGTTGAGTTCCAGCCATAAAAACTCCTGCCCAGTTTGGCGAATCGTAGGGATCCGGAATACTAGAGCCATCGGAATAGCCCCCGAGCATGCCATCTTGCACTTGATACAGCGAATCTGTTGAACCGGCGGACGAATCACCGTCAGAGAGGACGGCCGTCTCACCACCATCTTCAGGTCCTTCAGAAAGATCTTCTCCGTGGATGCAGCCCACAAAGACATGCTTCATGCCAGGTTGAGCTCGGGCGGGTTTCGCACGCTGAGCCGTCTCGACGAGGTCGGTGCAGTTGTCCGGCTCAGGTCCCGGCTCACCAATCCGGCCGATGAAGACGTGGATTCCTCCGAAGGGGACCCGGTACCCATACTCAATTGAGACGGCGTCGGGGCCCCAACCTTCGCCGTCGATGTAGATCTTGTCGCGATGACTCTTGGTCATCCGGCCCACTGCGTATTCCTTGAGCCCTTTGAAGTTGCCCTTCAAGAACTCAAATCCACCGTGCGCTGTCCCCACGGTGGGCACCAACTGTGGTGGAATTGTCATGTCAGATGTCCTAGTGAAAGGACTTAATCGCGGAGCCATCTCAACTAGGAAGCTTGAAGGGGTTAATTGGGACAAGAGATACGGGAGGTTTATACTAGTTCGGCCCCTTACAATGAAGGTAAGGCCTACGTCTAGTTGGGTTGGTATTGCTTGATGTTTCGATGACCAGGGAGCGAGATACGCTATGCCCGGTTCTCGACGAGTTGTTCCTTACCCTTAGCCACCAGCGGGTCGCCCCCTTATATACACGGGTTGGCGCCCTGCGGCTTACAGAGTCCCGGCCGGCTTATAAACAGTGTCCGGCTCGGTGACTAGTTAAATCTACCTTACAATACAAGTCATGCCATTGTGGCGGTTTACTACAACCAGCCTCTAGTCGCCGGTGGGCTTTAGGCCCTTGATTGAACCGCCATCTTCATGCTGGGTCCTGGGCTTCTTTCTGGTGAGTCCACCTTTGCATAACCCGGCCCCTCCTGGGCGGCTTACACAAATAGTTATATCCCCAACACTCCATGGACTGGGAGTGCGTCGATGTCGAGCGGAGCCTCCTGAAGCCAAGCGGAGTCGTCGGCGATGAACGTGAGCGCGCCGAGACGGATCTGGCGGCCCTCAACCAAAACTCCGCCTGAAACAATGATGAAGGATATCAGAAAAATCGCAACTTCTCCAATAAGTCGCTAAAACAACTTCCCCATGGTGGGCGCCAACTGTCGTGGTTCTAAGTCTGACAGTAGTGTAGGGGTTAGGTATGGAGAGGCAAGATCCTAGCTATGGAGTAGTTGTATACGCAAGGGATTTACGAGTTCAGGCCCTTCTCGGAGGAAGTAACAGCCCTACGTCTCGGAGCCCGGAGGCGGTCGACTGGAATATATGTGTATGAGTTACAGGGGTGCAAACTGTTTACACTGAGGAGGGGGTGGCTTATATAGAGTTCGCCAGACCCCTCCGGCCCTCAATTATGTAGGGTTTAAGGTACATTAAGATCTGGCGTTACTGGTAACGCCACAAGTAAAGTGCTATGATGACCATAAATGCTACTCAATGACCAACCGTTTACATGTAGAGTGACTTTAGTCCTCCCGGCCGTCGAGTGGTTGGCTTCATGGTCGAGTGGTTGGCTTCATGGTCGAGTGTGTCGAGTGGAACACTTCTGAGTCGATTGACAGGTGGTTTCTTCTAGAGATGTCCTTGGGTAGGGTATTTGGACAGGTCCATGACCCTACCCTAGGTACATAGCTTCATCAGCCGGCCCCTCTAGATGAGATCTAGAGGGGGGCGACGGCCAAGGGGAGGGGGCTTTCCCCCCCAAGCCAAGGGAGGGGGCCCTTTAGGGTCCCCCCCCCAACCCTAGGCGCATGGGCCCTAGGGGAGATGGCGCCATCCCACTTGGGGCTGGTTCCCTTCCACATACAGCCCATAAGGGCCCTCCGAGGCACACGGACCCTCCCGGTGGACCCCCGGAACCCCTTCGGTGGTCCCGGTATAATACCGGTAAACCCTGAATACTTCAAGTGGCCGTATGATTACTTCCCATATATAAATCTTCACCTCCGGACCATTCCGGAACTCCTCGTGATGTCTGGGATCTCATCTGAGACTCCGAACAACATTCGGTAACCACGTACAAACCTTCCCTATAACCCTAGCGTCATTGAACCTTAAGTGTGTAGACCCAACGGGTTTGGGAATCATGTAGACATGACCGAGACAGCTCTCCGGCCAATAACCAATAGCGGGATCTGGATACCCATGTTGGTTCCCACATGTTCCACGATAATCTCATCGGATGAACCACAATGTCGAGGATTCAAGCAATCCCGTATACAATTCCCTTTGTCAATCGATACGTTACTTGCCCAAGATTCGATCATCGGTATCCCAATACCTCGTTCAATCTCGTTACCGGCAAGTCACTTTACTCATTCCGTAATGCATGATCTCGTGACCCTACTACTTAGTCACATTGAGCTCATTATGATGATGCATTACCGAGTGGGCCCGGAGATACCTCTCCGTCATACGGAGTGAAAAATCCTAGTCTTGATTCATACCAACCCAATAGACACTTTCAGAGATACCTGTATGTACCTTTATAGACGCCCAGTTACGTAGTGACGTTTGGTACACCCAAAGCATTCCTACGGTATCCGGGAGTTGCACAATCGCATGGTCTAAGTAAATGATACTTGACATTAGAAAAGCTTTAGCAAACGAACTACATGATCTTGTGTCATGCTTAGGATTGAGTCTTGTCCATCACAACATTCTCCTAATGATGTGATCCTGTTATCAATGACATCCAATGTCCATAGTCAGGAAACCACGACCACACTACAAAAAAAAGACACATCCGTGACATTTTGGGCCGAACGAAAAAAAATTCTGTACATATGACACTTCTATGACGATAATTGGGACAAAACCCGGTATCATCATAAATGTGGTGGGCTCCTACTTCTATGACAAAAAATCATGACAGGAAATGGGCTTTTCATCCTGGGCGGGTCGGAGACGCAGCTGCATGACATTCTTTGGGCCGTCCATGACGGAAAAAACCGTGGTAGAAGCAAGGGGGAGGAAACTTTTGGGGAGTTGCCGGTTACGGTGGGAGGTCGGGGGCCGAGCGATGCGCGTTTCTCTTGTACACGTGCGAGGCGTTGGCTCTAACTGAACCCGAGCAGGCGTTGGGCTCTAACTTAACCCGAACGATTGCACTACAGGCTACGCGTTACTGAACCCGAGCGATCGATCGATGGCTGTTAACTGAACCCGATGGAGCAATTCCTTCGCTACTGCTGCTAACTGAAGCCGATCGATTGGATGAACAGCGAGTGTTGTGGGGGGGTGGGGGGTGGATGAACAGTGAGCGGTGGCGTTGCCTCTGGATGAACAAGACCCCGTGGTGTGGAGGGCCGGATGAACAGTAGATGGTGGAGGGGTGGTTGAACAGGACCCCGTGGTGTGGAGGGCTAGATGAATAGTAGACGGTGGAGGGGTGGTTGAAGAGTAGCCGGTGGAGTAGCGATCGGTGGAGGCTGGATGAATAGGAGCCCGTGGAGGCTGGAGGAGGTCGATGGTAGCCCGTGGAGGCTGGAGGAGGTCGACGGTGGATATGAACAGTATCTCGTGGAGTCCTGTTTTGCGGTACGCCACACCCCTCCCGATGAACAGGACCCCCGTTTCGACCGTAGGAGGTCCGTTTCCTCCGTTTTGCGGTACGCCACACCCCTCCCGATCAACAGGACCCCCGTTTCGACCGTAGGAGGTCCGTTTCCTTTGTTTTGCGGTACGCCACACCCCTCCCGATCAACAGGACCCCCGTTTCAACCGTAGGAGGTCCGTTTCCTCCGTTTTGCGGTACGCCACACCCCTCCCGATCAACAGGACCCCGTTCTGAACGTAGGAGGTCCATTTCCTCTGTTGTGTGGTACGTGAGGCCTTGTTTCCATCGCCTGTTCCGTCCAAGCCGCTTGGCTCCCACGCGTTCCGTTGCCTCCCGATGAACATGACGCATTCCGTTGCCTCCCCATGAACACGACGCATTCCGTTGGCTCCGCATGAACACGATGACGACACTGTTTCTCCGTTCTGACCCAGCCATGTACGTATGCGCGAGTAGGCGTTCGAGACCCTGCCCGTATGTACGTACGTGGCCGTATTTTCTTTCTTGCACCCTCGCCGCTGTACGCACGTGTACATGCTACGTGCGTGCCTCTACATCGACACGTGTGCGCCTCTACTACGACACGTGCGTGCCTCTACATCGACCAGTATGTATGTATACTTTCGCGACGAGAATGACAACGCTACGTATGCTTCGACCAGGTGGGTCCCGACTGTTAGGCACTTCCTTGCCTGCGAAGATGTAGCTGGTGGGTCCCAGCAGTCAGGGGGGCGAATCGTTTTGGTTTTTTTTTTGCTCGGACGCACTTCCTTGCATGCGAAGAGGTAGCTGGTGGGTCCCAGCTGTCAGGGGGGAAACGTTTTTTTTGCGAAATACTGGTGGCCCGTTCGGTGGGTCCCTGCTATCAGGTGGAGGAATAATTATTGTGTGCGTAATAAGGAGGCACTTCCTTGCGGCGGCCGTGGACCCAGCTGTCAGCCTCTCCACGCACAGTACTCTTCCGATGGAAGTCAGGCATTGACCACGCCGCATCGAGAGCACCACGGCGGTGGACGACGGCGAGGCCTAGGAAGGGGACGACGCGGAGCCAGGGAAGACGCAGCAGTGGATGCCCACGCGAAGAGGAGTACGAGGGTTAGGCTGCCGTCGCCGCAGAATAACAGGGGGTGTGGGTGAGTAGAGGGATGGCCTGGCCAGCGGTGGGAGTAGTAGGGGCGGTGAGGCCTCCGCCGCATCGCAGCCGGCCACGGGAGGCAGGAGCACGAGGCACGACTGGTGCTGGTTTGGGCGGCTGGAGCAAGAAGACCAGAGGTTGAAGAAGCACTACAGCCGTTGGATGGACATCGTACGGTCACTGGAGCTAGAATCATGCATATTATTGACTAAGTTGACAAAGCCCTCCGTCCCCGTCAACTTAGTAGGCCCACAAGTCAGCATGCCACTATACTGGGTCCCAGCTAACAGGCGGAGTATTCATTTTTTTGTGCATAATAAGGAGGCACTTCCTTGCATGCGAAGATATAGCTGGTGGGTCCGAGCTGTCAGCGGCGGTAACATTTTTTTCGTGAAATACAGAGGCCCTTTTGGTGGGTCCCTGATGTCAGGTGGAGGAATCGTTATTTTGCACGTAATAAGGAGGCATTTCCTTGCGTGCGGCCGTGGACCCAGCTGTCGGCCTCTCCACGTACAGTCCACTTCAGATGCATGTCGGTCGTTGACCACGTTGATCAGGCCACGCCGAGAGCACCAGAGCGGTGGACGACGGCGAGGCCTAGGAAAGGAACGACACGGAGGCAGGGAAGACTCGGCAGTTGTTTCCCACGCGGAGGGGAGTACGACTGTACGAGGGTTTACTGGTTCGTCTGCCATCGCCGGAGAATAACAGCAGGTGTGGGTGAGTAGAGGGATGGCTAGGCCAGCGATGGGAGTACGGTGGGGCGGTGAGGCCTGCGCGGCAGCAGAGCCAGCCGCGGGGAGGAGGGAGCAGGTAGTCCCACCAGCGCTTGTTTGAGCGGCTGGAGCAGGAAGAGCAGAGATTGAAGAAGCACGACGGCCGTTGGATGGAAATCCAACAGTCACTGCTTGTGCGTCAACCTTTTTTTTAGGAAAGCCTCAAATCTGTGGAAAACATCATACAACCCATCTGCCATTATTTCTAATAATTTACAGCCCATTTGCTAATTCTTAAGGTTTTTTTTGGAGCCCATATTCTTTTTGTTAGCAATACATCCCATACTGTGGCCACGGTTAAAAAATTATACGAAATTTTGCATATTTCGGTGCGGTCCGAACTGTTTTTAATCCCGAAATTTCGACTCACATTCAAACTGATTTTAAAAATAAGTGTATATCAATATAAAATCCAACAAATTCTCCACGCATAAAAATTAATGTAATTTAAAATCTCAAAATGAAAAAAAAAGATATTTGAAACTAATTGCCGGTTTGATGTGTTTTAAAAATCTACAACCCATTTCTCATTACTGATGGGCCATTTTCTTGGCCAGCCGAATGAAAGCTCTCCTCGTCTTGAAAGATTTGCAGCCCAACAGGCCTGACAAAGCGACTTACTTGGAAAATCACAAAAAAACTGGGTTGTGGCCATGGACCCAGCTGTCAGCCTCTCCACGTACATTACTCTTCCGATGGAAGTCGTTCTTTGACCACGTTGACGACGCCGCGCGGAGAGCACCACGGCGGTGGACGACGGTGAGGCCTAGGACGGGGACGATGCGGAGCCGGGGAAGACGCGACAGTGGAGGCCTGCACGGAGAGGAGTATGAGGGTTCACTGGTTCGGCTGCGGTGTGAGGCTGCCGTCGCCACAAGGCCTGGCCAGCGGTGGGAATAGTAGGGGGCGGTGAGTCCTCCGCGGCAGCACAGTCGGCCACGGGAGGCAGGAGCATGAGGCATGACCCGCGCTGGTTTGGGCGGCTGGAGCAAGAAGACCAGAGGTTGAAGAAGCACTACGGCCATTGGATGGACATCGTACGGTCACTGGAGCTAGAATCGTTCATATTGACTAAGTTGACAAAGACCTTCATCCCCGTCAACTTAGTAGGCCCACAAGTCAGCCTCCCACCAAGGTGGGTCCCAGCTAGCAAGGGGAGTATTCATTTTTTTTGTGCGTAATAAGGAGGCACTTCTGGTGGGTCCGAGCTGACAACAGGGGGGGGGGACGTTTTTTCGCGAAATACGGTGGCCCGTCAGCTGGGTCCCAGCAGTCAGGGGGCAAACGTTTTTTTCGCAAAATGCGGTGGCCCGTCTAGTGGGTCCCTGCTGTCAGTTGGAGGAATCATTATTTTCCGCGTAATAAGGAGGCACTTACTTGCTACGGCCGTGGACCCAGCTGAGACTCTCCATGTACAGTATACTTCGATGGAAGTCGTTCCTTGACCTTGTTGACCTCGCCGCGTTCCGTTGCATGCATGCGTCCATGGGCGTGGTGCGTCCCCACTGTCAGCCTCTCACGTACAGTCATCTTCCGATGACTCTCGGTTGTTGACCACGTTGACCACACGGTGCCAAGCGCACCCAGACTAGAACGGCCCGGAGATGGGGAAGACGGGGAATGGAGTCGCAGATGGAGAGGAGTGGGAAACTTCACTGGTTCGGGTGCGCGGCAGCACAGCCGCGGTGCTGCCCACAGGAGACAGGAGCAAGAACAGAGGTTGAAGAAGGAGCACGGCTGTTGGATTAACATCCAACGGTCCAGCTGCTAGAATCATTTGTTGATTAAGTTGACAAAGCCGTGCGTACACGTCCGCTTAGCAGGCCCACAAGTCAGTCACCAAATCTGACGGGTCCCAGCTGTCAACAGGATGAATAAATTTTTTTGCAAAACAAGGAGGCACTTCCTTCCATGCGAAGATACAGCCGGTGGGTCCTAGCTGTCAGGTGGAGGAAACATTTTTTCAGCTTAATAAGAAGGAACTTTCCTTGCGTGCGACCATGGACCTCGTGGGTCCCAGCCGTCAGGCTCTCCATGTACAGTCCTCTTCCGATGACTCTTGTTTGTTGACCATGACGCACCGAACACAGCGAGGCGGTGGACGACGGAGAGGCCCCGGACGGGAACGACTCGGAGATGGGAAAATGTGGCAGTGGAGTCGCAGATTGAGAGGAGGAGAACGGTTATAACTGGTTCTGTTGCAATTCATATCAAACTCAGGTTCACAGGACACTTTCATATTCATAGCCAACATTCACTATCAACAACTCAAAAGATTCATATATACACAAGCTCAGCATATCTATGCATCCAAATGATTGATAGATCACACGACAATATTCATACATAATTCACAAAAAGATTCAGACATACACATGTTCAGTATGTTTATGCATCCAAATGATTGAGATCACAACCAATATGATCCATGGATGAACTTTAATTACCTAGGGTACAGACTGGTAAATGGTGTTCAATCAGAGGTACTTCTTGCTAAAATTAGTTCTTGTACGAGTAAACTTTCGAGTACATAAGAGGCAGCACAGACAATCTGAACTTTGCTTGTAGGTTTATCCTCAAATAGTGGCCTCGTGCCGAGGGAGGTTTGAGCAACTTGGCCACTACTTTCATCCAACTAGTTTACTGGCTCATCTTGGTCCTGTATCTCGCCAAAATTCTACATTGCAGACGAGAAAGGAGGCAGTTGAGAAAATGAACCACCCAAATTTTTTGTGTAGTTCAACTAAAATGGAGCATCCTTGGCATGCAGACTGATTAAGTGCCAGATGAATATACGCGTCAACCAACTTGTCTGGAATCTTTAGACTCCATGCCATATAGTTCGCTACCATATGTGCCGATAACCAAAAGGCACAAGTTGGGACCAAAGACTGGACTGCGTTTTTCTGGGCTATGCACCAAGCAATATTTTTGGCGTTCACTCTCCTAATACTTGGAGTTTGACAATTGGTTGACGCCGGTTGATACTTGAATGAATATAGGCACTTCTTGTCAACATCGATGCTTGTCTGAGTGAACTTTGGAGTACATAGCAGCAGCATAAGTACCTTTCCATCTGATCATTTTTTGCAGTTCTACTGAAATCACCCGATGTAATGATTTGCTTGCGAGTTCAGGCTCCAAATTACTCCTTTATGAAATTGGCAAACAGTAGCACAATACCAAATTACCAATACATATGATAGGCACAATAATCAGGATAAGGACCAGTACCAACCTATGTGAGGTAGCATATCAATTACTATTTCCTTTGAGTGGAAGCCGAGATAAGCCAAGCGACTGACAACAAAGGAAGAAAGGATGCGGAGATTAGCGACTGACAGAAAAGGACGGAAGTTGTCGAGGCAATGAAGCACCCAAAGTTTTTGTGCAGTTCCACCAAAATCGAGCATCCCTATTGGCACATATATTGAGAGAGTGAGATTACTGTAATAGTGGGACTAGTTGATGAAACATACACTAACAAATAGAAGCACCCTCATTATTTTAATGGGTAAAGTTAGCAACATAGTAGTCTTGCTTAAAGAGAGGTATTAGCTTATTTAATCAGTGCCAATTAGCTCAACTCAACACTCAAAGCATTGCCATTTATCATAGGTTGCAAAACTTAAAAGTGCAAAGATAAAGGAGTTTCTCATGACAGTAGCACGATACAAATAGAGATGACAGCAAACTAATATGGATGAAGGCCTTAGGCCCATACCAACCTGAGAAAAAAAGCTAATTCATGTAGTCCCATAAGAGATGATAAAGCACTCACTGGAATCACACAATAGTATATATTTTTGTGCACTTCAAATGTATGGTTGAAACACTCTTGTTTACCAGTGCGGAGATTATATCGAAAGATTATCAAGAACTTCCAGCAGAGTTAAAGCACTGGCTGGGATATAGTTCATTGTATTGTCTTGTGTAGTTCCACTAAAATGTATGATTGGCACAACATGATCCCTGTTTGCACAAGTAGGAACAAGGTGAAACCTTCATTAGCTTAGTGAGAAAGGATAGGAAGATATTAGCATATCACTCAAACAGTAGCATCAAATTCATGATGGACAATACGCAAAACATTGCCTCATTGAACCAATGGCAATAAATTGACATGCAAAACAATAGCACTATTATGTCATGATACTAATAATATTCCCTCCCTGCTCCACCACATGATTCACCTCCATAGACAAACATTCACACGTACATGATTCAGCATAGGGTCCTACTAAAGATTTGTTTAACTCCAACGGGAAAATTAGACAGTAATAAATTAGTGGTACTTAAGTACTCCTAATTAATTAAGTGAGACAGCAGAAGTGGAAGGGCTCCCTGGAGGATCGTCTTACATGTAAGGTAGTCGTTGTCGGAGCCCTTGAATAGCCTCGACTGAGGCCTCTAGCTTCAGCAAGATCGCTTTGGAACTGTTTTTTCTTCTTCTACTTCCTCTTCATGCTCTGTTTCTCTTTCTCCTCACCAATTGGTTAAACCAAGTGCATGATTGGCCTTCTAATTCAGAATTGGTTTTGTCAGTGAGGGAGTACAAGTGTACTAGTAAAAAACAGCATTATTTTCTCATGGCAGTCGGAAAATAGAGATGAACACATGCATTAAATATCATTCTTACCTAAAGGAAGGTTATGGCGCCAATATGGATGATGAGGATTGGAACACAGATCTCCCTTTGTGCAGTTCCACCAAAATGAACCAACTATTACATCTAACATTCTAGTTAAACAGCACAAAAGTCACTTCTTTTAAGAAGAGTTTTGTGCAGTGCACCAAAAGGTCACAACAGCAGCCAGATGAATTGGATATCCCTGTTTGCACAAAAAGGCACAGAGGAAACAGTCAGAGTCTCAAACAATTACATGCAAAGACATTTGGCTAAACTTGTCCGAGTCTCAAACAATTACAGGCAAAAACAGTGGCATGGCTTCATTTATACCAGGGACATTATATTAAGAACAACTAAGGTTGCGTTCGGTTCACAGGTTTGGTGCAGGATTTTCGTAGGAACACAATTCCTACGGTATTCTTTCCCTTCCAACCGTTCGGAACACGGTGAAGGTGAATAGTGTTTCATAGGAAAGCTGGTCTGGTAGTACTGATTCCATCAGATTAGAAGCCCGAGGTAGGCGCTCACTGCCATGTGTTAGACAGGTTGTTGTGCTGTGTTTGCTGGAATAAAAAAATCAACCTATGTGTGGTACGTGAGGTGAGGACAAGAGTAGTCACTGTGCAGCTGAATAAACAAATAGCATCTCATACTGCCAAGCATGCTACTCTAAAAAAACAAATCTGTACATTTCGTAGTCCATCCGAACACATTCTCTTGAGAGTTTCCTCCGGTTTGCTGTTCCATAGTTTTATACGTACATTCCTTTCCTGTTCCTCTATTTTCATCAAGACCTATGTTTTCTGCCCCTTTATTCCAACCGGAGCCTAAATATTTGGTATAAGGACATGGGACAGTGGGTGCATCAGCAGTACAGCACCATGTACATAAACAGGGGCATAAAGTGGTGATTCATAGTTTGTTGCCCCGAGAAACAAACACCCAAGAAACATATCTGGGTTGGTCCCATTTTTGTTCACTCTAGCCACCTACTCCTATGTGTGGATAGCAAATCTAGTCTTGGTCATACCACTGTGTACAACGTTACCCCTATATTTCCCTTTTCGACCAAGAGACCGGTTGGATGACCAGTCTGTACTACTTTCATCCCCTTTCCTTCCTATTTGTACCAGGTCCGATGTACATACTAAATTCCCCCACCCCCACTTTATTTCAATGACAAGTATTTTCGGACAGAGGGAGTACAAGATTCGACTCCATGAAGTAGCTTTACCTCTAACAATAGAAGAAGAAAAAAGGTGACGTTGGACCATCCGATCGAGAGGGGCTGAGAGGTAGAAAATGATGCACATGCAGCGACGTAGCGAGCTGGGGAAGTAGAGCTAAGGCAGTTTTGAATGAAGATATACCTGAAGGTCGTCGGGATGTGGATAGGTGGGCGGCGAGAGGCTGGATCCTCCCACAGGCAATGACGAAGGAATCGGAGGACCTCCCACGCTGGCGCTCGGCCAGAGATAATGGTGTGGCCGGCAGTGGGTCTCCTCCCTCGCTGTCGACGACGGCCTAAACGCTGCCCCTCCTCCCCTTCACCGGCGGAGGGGGATACGTCCGGATCTGTAACCAGCGGTGAGGATAGAAAGCCAGTGTTTTTTGAAGGGAGAAAGACAGTGTTACTACCCCTATCTTGTTTAGATCTGGAGAGGATGAGAGTGTGTTAATAGAGCAGCCCTAGCAAGCAAGTGCGGATGCTCTGGCCTATATATAAGTAGTGGGGTAGTTTTCCTTTTCACTCCATCAAAACAATCGTTTAAAATTGTGTACTACTACATGCCAGGTCACGGTTTTTTTAGGTGTTGATTGTTTTTTGAGATAGCTACCCGCTTGTTCCAACTGGTGTTATGGTGTGCCAGGTCGCACTTTGTATCGTTCAAGTCTGGTACTACAAGTCCCTCCATTAAATGAACAACCACCCCCTCGTAAAAATTGTGAACAAGCCCACGGCTAAAATTAGCGGAAACATGGGTTGCCCCAACATGCATTATTATTTATATTTTCTACTCCCTCCGTTCCTAAATATAAGTCTTTTTTATTAACCACACCTAAGACAAGAATTTTTTTATTAGCAGTGAACCAAAAATTGTGGCAAGATTCCCTTAGGCAAGCCAAAGTGTGTCTAACAATTTGAGCAACTCAGGTTAGGAAAGTGTGGCAAGTGTGGGAAAAATAATGTGGCAACATAAGACAAACATAGTCACGATCCAAACAGCCCCGTGATTTTTTGTGACATGCATGAAAATTTGGTTAGTTAAATTTATAGTCAAAATTTGGCAAGGTGCGTCAAATCAACACATGCAAGTATCAAAAGGAAAGTCACGGCATGCATGCATGCGTTGTACTCCCTCCGTTTCCAAATATAAGTCTTTTTAGAGATTGCAACAACTGACTACTCCCTCCGTTCCTAAATGTATGTCTTTTTAGGGATTCCACTACAAACTACATACGGATGTATATAGACATATTTTAGAGTGTAGATTCACTCATTTTGTTTCGTATGTAGTTCATAGTGAAATCTCTAAAAAGACTTATATTTTGGAACGGAGGGAGTACATACGAAGCAGAATATGTCTACTCCTACATTCGAAGTAGCCCATTTGAAATATGTAAAAAGACTTTTATCGAGTGCAGTGCTTTGATGTGTCGCGTGAACTCATACAAGACCGAGAAATTTGATTACTACGACGCCCTCTCCCTCGTGGACTGAGCTCCGGTGCCTTAACTGCACCTGCCTTTAGCTGCAAGACAGGTGGGCCAACCACCTGTTGGGCCCACCTGTCATGGATGCAAAGGCAGGAGCAGTAAGTAGAAGCTTTCGCTACACGCTATCCCTCCAGCACGAGGTGGACGGACATGCAGCAGTGGATTCGATACTGTAGAAGTAGGAGTAACATCATTGTTCGTCTTCTCGAAGAGGCAAAGAGCCAAGCGCAAACCGAACGTGGCAGTTGCGAACGCTCGCGTGGTGCGGTTCCTTGGAGTACTAGCCAGGCTCTTGCATGAGACAAAATTGCTATTGTTTAACAATTAAACTCCATTATCCATTGGTTGATACTCATTCTGCATAGGTCCATGCGCTTAGCACCGTTTCCTCCTGGGGTCACCAATGTTTATTTGCTAATTAATAGCATTCCATGCAATGAACTAGCCATTGCAAGTCATTAAAAGCATGCACACCTCTCATCTCTTATTGGTTGATACGTATGTCAAGAAACAAGAAACAAGGTAGAAGTTAATGCACCGCGCCTAAGTGTTTTGGGACTATTTGGTTTTCGTAAGATGACTTACACACCTAGACGGAGGGAGTAGTATAGACCTGTAAACCGGAAAGGAGTATTTGCCTTTCTAGAGATTTCAACAAGTGACTAGACTTCGGCTCAAAAAAACAAGTGACTAGACTACACCGTGTGCAGTACCCCCTCCCTTCCGGTTTATAGGGCTCAAATCTCAAATCTCATGAACCAAGGCATTTTGCTATTGGAGGAATGTATCTCGTACTTTACAAAACTACCCTAATTAAACTCATGCATTAATTATGTAGTTCTCTCGTTTTCCTCTCCGCCTTGGTCGCGGTGCACAATATTGAGGACTCCTATATGACTAGCCGCTCTATCTACATGCGGGACATTTCAAAGCATCCGGGCCCGCGTGCCATCCACCAAATCACAGCGAGGTGCTACAGTCGAGACTCACCTGTCACCCCGGTGTGGCCGTCATGACCCGCCATATCGCAAAACCCACACCTTTACCAGCAGTGGTAATGTGGCCTCCAAGTTGGACTGGACGAAGCAACCATCATTTCATTGGAATGCTCGTTCAAGCCCTTTCTTCCCTTTCTTGAAGAAAACCTCACTCCAGGCTACTTACTTGCCATTTTTCTTCTCTACCGACGAAGGAAAGGTGGGCAAATCAGTTATGCTGCTATATTTTCATTCCAACAATCTTCTTTTTGCGAAGCACCGACCGATTCTCACATCCTATTATTTTCCCGTTTTCATTGCGATTGTGGTTTCCCTTTCGATTGCTTTTTGTTTGTCAGTTCATTGATGGATCCTGGAGAACTAGGCAAAGAGTTGCCGGCGGACAACCCACTTGAGACAGCAATCTCCAGGAAGCGAGCACCGACCAACGAGTTGACCATGTTGGTGGGCCAACCCATGGAGATGAAGAACTCCAAGAAACAAGCACTGGCCAAAGAGTTGAGGACGTTGGCGGACGAACTCCTCAAAGAAAGTTGGAAGAACAGCAAGGGCCCCACTGTGCCTACCCCAGGAACTCTGATTGCCACCTATGTGAGGCTCAAGACCGAGTTTGAGGAGATAGTCACCGTTGAGAAGCAGTATTCCCCTGCCAAGGTGATGGCCCCCATCGAGGACGAGGAGATGGCCCCCGGAGGGATGAGATCCTCCGGTGAGCTGCACAAGGTAAAAAATAATGGCTTATTACCATAGTTGTGGTTTTTGATTATTTGCAATGTGCTTGCTTTTTGATTATTTGCAATGTGCTTGCTAATATGTTTGGGTTGTGAAGGTGCCGGTGGTTGTCCTTGATGATTCCGATGTCGTGGCCCGTCCTATTGGCATCGCCCCGGAGATCGATTCTGATGCCGTTGTCCATCCTGTGGACATCGCCCCAGAGATCTATTCCGATGTCGCGGTCAGTCCTGTGGACATCGCCCCAGAAATCAATTCCCATGCCGCTGTCCATGCTGTGGTCATTGCCCGAGAGATCGATGACAAGAAATAGTTGGTCGCGCTAATCCTTCAGGGTAGTTTGCATTGCCCTGTGTTTAATTACCAGAATGATGCGTGTTATCAAACCATCTTAGGGCTAGTGCACTGTCTTGTGTGGGCGGATCTTGCTACTTTTGTTTGATAGTGAATCATGCGATGAATCATGCGAACCCTCTCTGAGTTATGGAAACAGATGTATCCTCGCCAGCTTTTGATGTAATATATGGCATGCTTAGATGTAAGTTTGAACTGTTTATCATATCAGCAGGGCTTGTTTGATGATTCTTGGTATTAGTAGGCTAGCTATTGTGCGAGCTATAGTACTTGCAAAACACTCACCAAAGAGAAACATTGGGGCTGATGAGCTCATGGTACGCTTATACTTATCCCTCATTGATCGACCAATATCCCTAGCTCCTAAAATTGTAGGCTTAGCGATCGATCAGACAATAGTCGACATACATTCAGGCCTCATTTGGTTCATAGGGTAGGAAAATCGTAGCAAAAGTACAGAGAACATGCAACACAAAATCATAGCAGTGCAGAGACATACTCCCTCCATTCCAAAATAGATGACCTACGCGGGTGAGGGAGTCCTGGATTAGGGGGTGTCCGGATGGCCGGACTAAGACCTTTGGCCGGACTCCCGGACTATGAAGATACAAGATTGAAGACTCCGTCCCATGTCCAGATGGGACTTTCCTTGGCGTGGAAGGCAAGCTTGGCGATACAATACGAAGATCTCCTCCCCATTGTAACCTACTCTGTGTAACCCTAGCCCTCTCCGGTGTCTATATAAACCGGAGAATTTTAGTCCGTAGGACGAACAACAATCATACCATAGGCTAGCTTCTAGGGTTTAGCCACTCCGATCTCGTGGTAGATCTACTCTTGTACTACCCATATCATCAATATTAATCAAGCAGGAGTAGGGTTTTACCTCCATCGAGAGGGCCCAAACCTGGGTAAAAACATCGTGTCCCTTGTCTCCTGTTACCATCCGCCTAGACGCACAGTTCGGGACCCCCTACCCGAGATCCGCCGGTTTTGACACCGACATTGGTGCTTTCATTGAGAGTTCCTCTATGTCGTCGCCTTTAGGCCCGATGGCTTCTTCGCTCATCAATCGTGATGCGGTCCGGGATGAGACCTTTCTCCCCGGACAGATCTTCGTATTCGGCGGCTTCGCACTGCGGGCCGACTCGTTCGGCCATCTGGAGCAGATCGAAAGCTACGCCCCTGGCCATCAGGTCAGGTTTGAAAGCTTAAACTACACGGCCGACATCCGCGGGGACTTGATCTTCGACGGATTCGGGCCACGACCGGGCGCGCCGCACTGTCTCGATGGGCATCATCTAGCTCTGCCGCCGGACAGCCACCAGAGCGCCGCTCAGGTGTTCACTCCGACCATTAGTTCGGAGCCGACTGCGCTAGCCAGGGACGGACGGTTGGACACCGCCCCAGGAGCCGTAATCTCTACGGTGATAGAGCCGAATACCAGCCAAGTCCTTTGCAAGGCCGGTAACTCCAAGATGCCAGACTCTGTTCCAGACTCTGAATATTCCGCACCCCTTTCGATCGAACCCAATCGGGCTCCGATCATGGAGTTCACCGCCGCGGACGTCTTTCAGCACTCGCCCTTTGGCGATATCCTAAATTCGCTAAAGTCTCTCTCTTTGTCGAAAGAACCCCGGCCGGACTACGGTCGGGGTGGTTGGGATGCGGACGGCGAAGTTCGAATCCCACCCACCACCCACTTGATAGCCACTGTCGACGATCTAACCGACATGCTCGATTTTGACTCCGAATATATCAACGGTATGGACGCCGATAAAGGAGACGATCAAGAACCAGCACCTATAGGGCACCGTAAAGCCACCTCATCATACGATGTATGCATGGTGGACACATACAACAGAAACGACAACGAGGACCAAAAGGATGCGGCCAGGGATCGCTCCCCCGAAAAACAATCAAAGCGGCGGCGTAAGCGTAAGGCCAAGCCCCACCTCGACAAAGACCCAGCCATAGAGCAGGGTGACTCAACGGACGATGAACATGCCGTCGAGCATCCTTCCAAACAGGGCGGACAATCCTAACAACCAAACCCCGGGAAAGATAATAGCCCGAACGACCTCACACCAGACAAATTGCTGGAACATCAGAACCTCCACCAAAGGCTCGTCGCCACTGCACGTAGCCTGAGAAAGCAGAAGCGGAGGCTCAAGACAGCGGAAGATGCACTCAGGATCAGATGGGGCAAAGTACTCAACACCGCACACAAGTACGGCAGTAGTCGCCACACAAAGAGCTATCCGAAGCGGAAACTACTACCGGAATTTGACGAAGAGGCCATAAATCCCCCACAGTCAAAAAATAAGGAAGCCACAAGGTCGGATAGACGACCCTACGATCAATCTCATGCATCAAAGGACGCCGCACTCAATATGGTGCGCGATCCGTCCAAGAATTTGCATCAGAAAACTTGCCCAACCAGATCCATCTATAGGCCAAGAAAGCAAGCTCCAGTGAGTGATGCAACGCAAAAAAATACCCGAACATCGCGGCACGCCTAAATACAGGGGCGCCGCACACCCCCTATGTTTTACCGATGAGGTGCTGGACCATGAATTCCCAGCCGGATTCAAGCCAGTGAACATAGAAGCATACGACGGAACAACAGACCCTGGAGTCTGGATCGAGGACTACATCCTCCACATACACATGGCCAGAGGAGACGACCTCCACGCCATAAAATACTTACCCCTTAAGCTCAAAGGGCCAGCCCGGCATTGGCTTAAAAGCCTTCCCGAAAACACCATGGGAAGTTGGGAAGTGCTTGAGGATGCTTTCCGGGCAAATTTTCAAGGGACCTATGTCCGGCCCCCGGATGCAGATGATCTGAGTCATATAACTCAGCAGCCCGGAGAGCCAGCCCGGAAGCTCTGGAACAGATTCCTTATCAAAAAGAATCAGATAGTCGACTGTCCGGATGCAGAGGCCCTAAGCGGCTTTCAAACATAGTGTCCGAGACGAATGGCTCGCTAGACACCTCGGCCAAGAAAAGCCGCGAACAATGGCCGCGTTAACAAGCCTCATGACCCGCTTCTGTGCAGGAGAGGATAGCTGGTTGGCAAGAAGCAGCACCAGCGAACCGAATACGTCCGAACCCAGAGATGGGATCGGGAAGCCGCGCCGTAACAAAGAACCGCGCCGGATAAAGGACAACAGCCCGATGAGCACGACAGTAAACGCCGGATTCAAAAGCTCTCGGCAAAATCAGAAAAAGCCGCCCCCAAAGACGATAGGGACGAGCTATCCAACCTCAACAAAATTTTGGACAAAATATGTCAAATCCACAGCACTCCGGGGAGACCTGCAAACCATACCCACACAGATTGTTGGGTCTTTAAGCAGTCCGGCAAGCTCAACGCCGAACACAAGGGGCTCAACACACCAAGCGAAGATGACGATGCACCCCACGAGCAGAACACCGGAGAACAAAAGAAGTTCCCACAAGAAGTCAAGACAGTAAATCTACTTCATGTGACAAAAGGGAAGAGCAGAACGGCACCTACGAAGACACGCACCGTACATCCAGCCCCGGAGGAGCAACCCCACTGGTTGTTACAACCAATCACCTTCAATCATCAGGATTACTCCAGAGGAGACCAGAACGCAGGCTGGACTGCCTTGGTCATAAATCCAATTATTAACGGACTCCAATTTACAAACACCCTTATGGACGGCGGCAGCGACTTGAACCGGTTATATCAGGACACAGTCCGCAAACTCGGGATAAACCCAGTTGTAATCCACCTCGGCAACACTTCCTTTCAAGGAGTAACGCCAGGTTCGGATACCCCAAGTATGGGTTCCCTTACGTTAGAAGTCACGTTCGGATCACCCGACAACTTCCGAAGCGTAAAGCTAACATTCCACATTGCCCCATTTGTAAGTCGCTATCAAGCGCTACTGGGACGCGAAGCTTTCGCCCGCTTTAACGCAATACCGCACTACGCATCCCTTACACTCAAAATGCCCGGCCCAAAGGGCATCATTTCATTACAAGGGAACATAAATTGACCCCCAAAGTACGGGCAGGGGTGCGGCTGCCTAGACAGCCGCCCACAAATCCAGCCCTACTATCCCGGACACGGCTCGACGAGTCCGGCGTCAACATGCTTAATAGCCGCATACCCTCGTGCAAGGGGCTCCGTGTGCTCACGCCCGGAGACAATACGGCCCAACTCTTGCTCCAACTATATTTTATTTATTTCGATATAGATTTTTCGCACGCTTATTTTTTACTAAGTTCCTCTCTTTCACAGACGAACATTGTGCTACGCCCGTCCAGGATATGGCACAACGGAGACACAGGCGCAGACGTGCAGCAGGGACCCGTTTCAAGGATTCTTTTTAGATTAAGACCCTGCGTAAACCTTTTTTACTGTCTCTTGTTGATAGCATCCCCCGGTTTTCTCTATAGCCGAGGAGGAGGCTGGCGTTTTGGCATGTGGCCACGCCAGAATTTTTGCATGTACTTGGACACTAGGGGCTTTCTTACCAAGGGCTCTATTTCGGCCCGTCTTCATAAAGATCGAATACCTTAGGGACTGTTCGGCGTCGCGAGTTTGGCCCAATATGCATCAGCTCCGAATCATGTCTTTGGTCAAATGTTGGGTTTGCCCGGCTCCTGTGTTTTGCTGCCTTACGTTCCGTTATATCAGCTAACGCGGCACCAGGAGAACTATTGCGATTGTGCCCCGGTTCGGCCAGGTGAGCAGCTCAGTAGAGAAAGCCAAAAACTGACTGTCATGATATAGCGAGAGACTGGTCAACCACTCGATGACTTTCGGAATCTTTCGGATTCCCCCGCATTAATGAAGGGCCGCTTCCGGGTCAGGCACACTCGCGCCCCAAATTCAGGCGAGCGCGGTGGCCCTAGGGGCTATTCAGTAGCCCCACTGTCAAACTCCTAGGGCTAAGTGAAAGTGATAAAGCATTATAGTCCGATTGCCTAGTTCGCCATGCCATCACCTCCTTTGTAGGACCAAGACGTTGGATTAAGTGTGAAAAGGCGCCTTATTGCGAACACCCCCGCATTCTATGCGTGGGGGCTGAAGCCAACGACTGCCATCTTTCAAGTTATATACACATATATACACTAAACGGCCGCACAGGAGGCACTATGATTCTTGCAAGCACAAGTATAAAAAGCTTTTTTCATAAAAACAAAATTCGTTTTACAAATAGTATCAGGTATTCAAACACAACATCCTTCGAGCACTGCGACTCTATTATACGAGCGCCAGGAAGAACTTCCTCAAAATAGTGCTTGGCAGGTACTCGGCTTTCGTCCGAATCCTGGGACGCAACAACAATGGCCTTCATAACTGCCCATTATGTTTTGACACGGGTAAGAGCCATATGTGCGCCCTCTATGCACGCCGACCTCTTCATCGCATCAGCATGCGGCACCGAACCAAGGAACTGCTGCACCAAGCCAAAATAACTCTTCGGCTCCGGCTTCTCCGGCCACAGACGACTTGCAACATACCTCATGGCGAGTCCGGATAATCTGTTCAGCTCCGCCCAGGCGGCTAAACGGTCGGACACTGACAGTGGGTGTTCTGGATTGTGGTACTGCGACCAAAAAAGCTCTTCCAACTCATGGTCACCTCGGCTGCGGAAGTGTTCGGTCGCGTCCGCCGCACTTGCGGCCAAATCCAGATAAGTGTTTTCCGCACTCCACTGCCGGTCTAATGGAACATACTTGGGGTCTCCGAACTTCATCCGCAGCATATAAGGCTTTCTAGCCGTGATATCTCCGGCCTGACGCAGCTCCTCTTTCATCGCTCTCATGGAAGAGCGAGTATCCTTGGCTTCGGTAGTGATCTTTTCAAGGTCCTTCTGAGCCGCCTTACCTGCTTGTTCAAGAAATTTACAGCGGTCGGTAGCATCCAATTTTTTGGCCATCTCGGCTATTTCCTTCTTGCTCTGGCAGTGAGCAGCCTATTCGGCTCTTAGCTCTTCAGCCACTTTAACGGCAGCCGCATCACTTTTCCTTGCTTGCTCCTTGGCTCGGGCAAGTTCCGCCCGAAGGTTCTCCACGGCAGCAGCACCATCTACATAAAATATATATATAAGGCCCGAGCATCAAGCTCCTATTACTGGGTGTCTTTTGAACATACCTTGAGCCTCGTCTAGCCGCTTATTTACAAGCGCGATGTCGGCATCTGCTACGTCAAGTTGCCGCTTCAGTTCGGCAGATTCATCAGCCCGGCTAGCCACCGAACACCTCGCCACCTTCATAGAATAGGCGACATATTATACCTGGGGTTATGATCCTCTGTGCGCCGTCACTCATGACGACACACATAGTCTCAGGGGCTACTATTCATACAGGGCACATTTAATATGCGGCTCTACCAAAAGGTACACCTTTTTTACATACCTCAAAGCCTGTTAGTAAACTCTTGGCAGCCTCGTACAATCTGCTTTCCGCGGATGAAATCCTTTCAATCACCGTATCCATCAACGTACGGTGTTCTTCTGAGATGGACGCCCTACCAAGCAGATCCTTCAGCCCCTCCGCCGGCGTGCAAGAGGGTGCCGGACTAGTCTGACGACCTTTTCCAGGGTCCGGACTTGAAAAAACCCTCCGGGACGATACCTCGGGGTCGCCAGTCTCGTGAGACGGTGTAACCAGGGGAGGCGTTTCGCTCTCTATCATCTCTGGACGAAGATCCCCTGAAGATGAGCTCTGCTGAGAAGGGTTGAGATCCGAACTACAAAATAATGTTTCGGTTATTTTCCTCAGGAATAAAACATGATTGTGATTCATTATGGAACCCCTCCCTTCACTTACGCCTTGGGGGAGAGCGGGTCCCCTTTAGGGGGCGATTCGGCTGGGGCGTTCTCCGGTGCCGAACCCTCTGACGAAGATTTCTTTCCCCGTTTTGAGGTTATCACCTCCGGGTCTTCAGAGGCAGTCCTTTTCTTTCCCTGGTCAGGAGAATTTTCGATTCTTCCCTTCCTAACGGCCTCCTTCGTGGAGGCGGTAGCTCCTTGGGTCCCCTCTTCGCCTTCCGCCAACGGCGCGACCTCCAGCATCCTGGTCAGCATGGGATTCGGCACGATCTCGGGCAGGGGGGCTAGACACCTGATAAGCTTTGCCTTCGCCATCCACTCCTGTTCAAAGGACAACTCTGCTAAAGGGTAGATTTGATAAAAATATGGATGGTGTATCCAAATACGGGACTACTTACTTTAGCATCCGGGCGATTACAACTCAGACCTGCGTCCTCGGACAAATCCGGACACCTTGCTTGTGATTCGAAGAACAATTTGTACATCTCCATGGGTGTCATTCCCATGAAATGTTGTAGGACTCGTGGTCCCTCCGGATTGAACTCCCACAGGCGGAGAGGTCGACGTTTGCAGGGCAGTGTGCGACGAATCACCATGACTTGCGCCACTGCGGTCAAATTGATATCTCTTTCTAGAAGATCTCGAATACGGCCCTGCAGCAGGGGCACGTCTTTGGGCGGCCCCCAGATAAGTCCTTCGTTAACCCATGACGCCAGCCATGGTGGGGGACCCGAGCAAAATGTAGGTGGTGCCACCCATGTGGTACCCCTAGGGGCTGTGATGTAAAACCAGTCCCATTGCCATAAGCCGAGCTCCTCTTGAAAAGAGCCTTCGGGCCATGGAGCGTCGTCCATCTTGCTTATTGTAGCCACTCCGCACTCAGCGTGCTGCCCCTCGATCATTTTCAGTTCCACTTTGAAAGTTTTTAGCCACAATCCTAAGTGAGGGGTGATATGGAGGAAGGCCTCGCACACGACAATGAATGATGAGATCTGGAGGATGGACTCTGGAGCTAGGTCGTGGAACTCCAGCCCGTAGTAATGCATAAGCCCCCTCACAAAGGGATCGATCGGGAAGCCTAGCCCCCGAAGGAAGTGAGATGTGAACACCACGCTTTCACCGGGCTGAGGAGCGGGAACCGCTTGCCCTTGAGTAGGCAGTCTATGCGAGATTTCGCTGGTTAGATACCTGGCATCTCTTAGCTTTCGCACATCTTCTTCTGTAACGGAGGAAGGCATCCACCGGCCTTGTAGGTCAGAGCCGGACATCTTCGAAGGTCCGAAGCGCCTAAAACTAGAGCTTTGGGTGTTGGAACTCGAAGCGAGGGGCGGATTTGATTGGTTTGAGAAGAAGGGAGCCGGGCCTTGGTTCCTTTATAAAGGAGGTGAATACCAAGAGCCCTCCCCGTAACCGTTTGAGACTCGCTTTCAATTAGGGACTCATACCCAAGTTACGGTTGGGTTACCCACACCCGTATTGACGAGAATCCCGGAATAAGGGGACATGATCTCTACTTTGACGACACATGCCAAGGAAACCGCCTCGCTAAACGCGCTGAGGTGGAACAATAAATAAATAAAAGCCTGGCCGTGGCATGATGTCACGCCGTGGAATACGTCAGCAGATCCGATTGATACAAATATTATTCTCTCTATGATGGAATGTGGAACTTATTTTGCAGAGCCGGACACTACCCTGGTGTTCAACATCTTCTACGGAATATTCAGAGGAGGAACCCGCCTTGCAATGCCGAAGACAACTTGTGCGCCGGACTCGTTGTCATTGAAGCCTGGTTCAGGGGCTACTGAGGGAGTCCTGGATTAGGGGGTGTCCGGATGGCCGGACTAAGCCTTTGGCCGGACTCCCGGACTACGAAGATACAAGATTGAAGACTCCGTCCCGTGTCCGGATGGGACTTTCCTTGGCGTGGAAGGCAAGCTTGGCGATACGATATGAAGATCTCCTCCCCATTGTAACCGACTCTGTGTAACCCTAGCCCTCTCTGGTGTCTATATAAACCGGAGAGTTTTAGTCTGTAGGACGAACAACAATCATACCATAGGCTAGCTTCTAGGGTTTAGCCACTCCGATCTCGTGGTAGATCTACTCTTGTACTACCCATATCATCAATATTAATCAAGCAGGAGTAGGGTTTAACCTCCATCGAGAGGGCCCGAACCTGGGTAAAAACATCGTGTCCCTTGTCTCCTGTTACCATCCGCCTAGACGCACAGTTCGGGACCCCCTAACCGAGATCTGCCGGTTTTGACACCGACAGCGGGCTAGTTTGGCCTAGTGGTTTTCAGTGATATGACGTGGTATAGTGCCGTTCAGTCTTCGCGTGTGGTAGCAGTATTGCGGGTACAGTAAGTTTTCTTGAAGAAGCGGAATTCAATGAAGTCATGATGGTTCCTTCGTCCAAACAACTTACAGTGGGAAAGGTTGGGCATGCGATACGACCGGGGTAGACCAGGATAATTTTGTGCATGGCAGGTGGACCAGGATGGTCGACGTCCCACATGTCGACGAATGAAAGTATTCTTTCCAATATAGAGGACGAGCAACGAGTATTCATTATTTATTTTTGATGAAAGCTATTGTCTCCACTATTACTCCTTGAATTTGTCAATGCCTCTCTCTCCTGCACATAAGCGGGGACTACTTGTTGTGCATGCAGCGGGCAGCTGGCGTCTTGAGGGGCCAGGGCGGTGAGAGCGGGCTCCGGAAGCGGCCCGGACTCCAGCATGGCCCACCTCACATTATCACCATATATTTCTTGGAGTCTGTGCGCGGCGGGCGGGCGATCTCTTCTCCCTCCCCCATTTCTCTCTTCTCAGCCGACGCCCGCCGAGCGATTAGATTTCGGCTATCGACGGTTTATTCTTTAGTGAGGAATCGACGGTTTATTCAATTACGGTCCCGCATATCAGTGAACTTGCAAGACAATGCGTGTCCCCTCTGGTGAGCGGCGTGCGAGCCGGACTATCGGGGTTGCGACGCGTACGAGTCGTAAATGTGTCGCATTTTCCTTTAGAACTTGTGAAGCGTAACATTTTTGCGCGATCAATTGATAGAAATCCAGAACAAAATGACGAGGGCGGTGCTTTCCCGCTCGTTAGGCGGGCTAGTTCAAGTGATATGATGTGCTACAGTGCCGTCCACTTGCTCCATTTTTATGTAAGCAAGAGTTTACACTCTTACGCGGGAGGAGTGCGAAACACCGTGGATCTGATTTTGATTGAGGGATAACTGTTCCCTGCCAAATAATGGAGGATTGTTAGCGATTATAGCATGATAGTTAGGGCATCTCCAGTGCTGGCCCGCAAATTTACACCGGCATCTGTCTGAGGACACTGATGGATGCCATTCGATGCTGCTCTCATACCTTTCGACAACTATATGAACTAACCGGACGAAATTCGTGCAAACAAAGCAAATTTCAAATTAACCGGATGAAATTCATTACATTTCGAAAACTTTTCCTACAAACTGGATGAAATTCATTACATATTTCGCACAAACCATACTAAACCTACTGTAAACCTAATCTAAACGAGCGCCGGCGCCCGACCACCATGTCCGGCCATGAACCCGAGAAAGCCGGCCATTGCCTTTGCCTCCTCCTCATCCGCCTTGATAACCTCCTCCTCCGGCCGGAGCACAAGGTTATGAAGATTTCCGCCTCCACGTCGCCGTCAAGCGGCTAATCGGCCGCCGATGTTTACCCTACCAAGCTTGGCGTCGACTGAGTGGAGTAGAGGTGGCCTTCCTGGGACCAGAGCGGCGACGACCTACCATGTACTACTCTTCCTCGCTACCGGCTGCGCCCACACAAGCGCGCTGGCTTCATGGTCGTGGCGGCGGAGGGTGGCCCGGGGGGTGCCGGCGATCTCCTTCATTTGCTCCTGCGACAATACGTCGAAGAGAGCTTTGGAGCGCGCCCGGAGCGGAGCCGCCGATGTCCCTCGTCTGCTCCTGCGACAGTACGTCCAAGAGAGCTTCGGAGCGCCAGGAGGCCATGGTTGAAGTGGTGCTGACAGAAGGAAGGGACCGGAGGAGAATAAGTGTGGGTCTTTGGCTATGGCTGGGAGCTGGGGCTCAAGTTAATATAGCGGGCGAATGGCAATGAGCCGCGGCAGACAGATGGACAACTGGCGCCGGAGTAGGTTCGTCGGGCATGAATGTGGACGCTGCTTCAGTGACTTAACTGCAGATGCGTTTGGGTTACTGACATGTGGGCCCAACGGGCGTCTGGTCCACATGTCAGTGACACACCAATTGCACCTGCAGTTAAGTCCCGTGAATGCGGCATTGACATTCTGGAGAGACGATGACCGTTTCAGGCGGGAAGCGCACGCTAGCGATGGAAGGGGTTTCGGTGTGCAGTGGCACTAAGATCGGTCACTCACGATAGTACATACTCCGTACCATACTACCATAGTACCCTCTCTAGCTTAGGCCCTTTTATAGATTGTCGTTGTGATGGACGATATACATGAGCAAGGCGGTCCGAGTATGACAGTTGGTGTTGAGCCAAGTGAATACCTGCTCAGCATTCGCGTAGGCCTCCATCAAACGTCTAAACAGTAATGTCAAGCACCGCCGGGGCGCGCAGGTGATGGGCTCGCTGTTTGCGCTGCGCCATGAGCAGGTCTTTTATTTAGAGGGCGACGTGCATGCATTAGCATGCTTTGATAGCGTGAGCGTGAGTGTCTGACGCAAAGTATTTCATTTTCATTTGGCTGACGAGGGTGCGTTGCAGCGACGAGTCCGTGGTTTGGTTCCCCACATACGCATAATTTTGGTTTTTACAGTATTTCTTTCTCCATTCACAGGTAGGCCCGCGTAGATAGATAAAGAACACGAGCTGATGAGGCGCATGCGGACTGTTTGACTGGTCAACCATACAAATGCGGAGCTATACGCTGAGCCAGCGACTGTATAATCACCATATCTCGTATACAATGATCAAAGTGAGCTATCAAGACAAGTTCGATGACCGCCAATGCATTTTACTCGGTAATAAATAACCAGGATTGAAGGGGAATCCTAATTTGCTTCGTCTTCTGTCCTTGAGCTCTTGACAAACCAATGCACTATACGGTTGTCCGGCCACTCCACCCCAGAGCTCTCACCAAGCACCGTTCATGCCACCGCGCCGCACACTAACCGGTAAGGCAGCGATGGCATCCCAACGCGTCGAGTTCCTTGCCGCTCACGAACGCACACAAAATGGTAGGGAAGCGATGGCATCCCACCGTGCCGAGTTCATCACCGCTCGCGACCTCACAACTATGTGGGAGGAATTTGAAGATGCCAAGGCCGAATGGGCGGTAGAGCAAGAGATGGCCAAAGCCGCACAGAGGGAGCGGAAAAGTCAGAAAGCACTCAATAAAAGAGAGGCCCTCCGCCGCAAGAAAGAAAAGGACGCACGCGCTGCTGCGAAGAGGTCGGCGGAGATCCAAGCATGGTAGGGTGTCGCTGACAAAGCCGGGAAGGAGAACGACGGCATGATCTAGCTCTGCCGCCGGACAGCCACCAGAGCGCCGCTCAGGTGTTCACTCCGACCATTAGTTCGGAGCCGACTGCGCTAGCCAGGGACGGACGGTTGGACACCGCCCCAGGAGCCGTAATCTCTACGGTGATAGAGCCGAATACCAGCCAAGTCCTTTGCAAGGCCGGTAACTCCAAGATGCCGGACTCTGTTCCAGACTCTGAATATTCCGCACCCCTTTCGATCGAACCCAATCGGGCTCCGATCATGGAGTTCACCGCCGCGGACGTCTTTCAGCACTCGCCCTTTGGCGATATCCTAAATTCGCTAAAGTCTCTCTCTTTGTCGAAAGAACCCCGGCCGGACTACGGTCGGGGTGGTTGGGATGCGGACGGCGAAGTTCGAATCCCACCCACCACCCACTTGATAGCCACTGTCGACGATCTAACCGACATGCTCGATTTTGACTCCGAATATATCAACGGTATGGACGCCGATAAAGGAGACGATCAAGAACCAGCACCTATAGGGCACCGTAAAGCCACCTCATCATACGATGTATGCATGGTGGACACATACAACAGAAACGACAACGAGGACCAAAAGGATGCGGCCAGGGATCGCTCCCCCGAAAAACAATCAAAGCGGCGGCGTAAGCGTAAGGCCAAGCCCCACCTCGACAAAGACCCAGCCATAGAGCAGGGTGACTCAACGGACGATGAACATGCCGTCGAGCATCCGTCCAAACAGGGCGGACAATCCTAACAACCAAACCCCGGGAAAGATAATAGCCCGAACGACCTCACACCAGACAAATTGCTGGAACATCAGAACCTCCACCAAAGGCTCGTCGCCACTGCACGTAGCCTGAGAAAGCAGAAGCGGAGGCTCAAGACAGCGGAAGATGCACTCAGGATCAGATGGGGCAAAGTACTCAACACCGCACACAAGTACGGCAGTAGTCGCCACACAAAGAGCTATCCGAAGCGGAAACTACTACCGGAATTTGACGAAGAGGCCATAAATCCCCCACAGTCAAAAAATAAGGAAGCCACAAGGTCGGATAGACGACCCTACGATCAATCTCACGCATCAAAGGACGCCGCACTCAATATGGTGCGCGATCCGTCCAAGAATTTGCATCAGAAAACTGGCCCAACCAGATCCATCTATAGGCCAAGAAAGCAAGCTCCAGTGAGTGATGCAACGCAAAAAAATACCCGAACATCGCGGCACGCCTAAATACAGGGGCGCCGCACACCCCCTATGTTTTACCGATGAGGTGTTGGACCATGAATTCCCAGTCGGATTCAAGCCAGTGAACATAGAAGCATACGACGGAACAACAGACCCTGGAGTCTGGATCGAGGACTACATCCTCCACATACACATGGCCAGAGGAGACGACCTCCACGCCATAAAATACTTACCCCTTAAGCTCAAAGGGCCAGCCCGGCATTGGCTTAAAAGCCTTCCCGAAAACACCATGGGAAGTTGGGAAGTGCTTGAGGATGCTTTCCGGGCAAATTTTCAAGGGACCTATGTCCGGCCCCCGGATGCAGATGATCTGAGTCATATAACTCAGCAGCCCGGAGAGCCAGCCCGGAAGCTCTGGAACAGATTCCTTATCAAAAAGAATCAGATAGTCGACTGTCCGGATGCAGAGGCCCTAAGCGGCTTTCAAACATAGTGTCCGAGACAAATGGCTCGCTAGACACCTCAGCCAAGAAAAGCCGCGAACAATGGCCGCGTTAACAAGCCTCATGACCCGCTTCTGTGCAGGAGAGGATAGCTGGTTGGCAAGAAGCAGCACCAGCGAACCGAATACGTCCGAACCCAGAGATGGGATCGGGAAGCCGCGCCGTAACAAAGAACCACGCCGGATAAAGGACAACAGCCCGATGAGCACGACAGTAAACGCCGGATTCAAAAGCTCTCGGCAAAATCAGAAAAAGCCGCCCCCAAAGACGATAGGGACGAGCTATCCAACCTCAACAAAATTTTGGACAAAATATGTCAAATCCACAGCACTCCGGGGAGACTGCAAACCATACCCACACAGATTGTTGGGTCTTTAAGCAGTCCGGCAAGCTCAACGCCGAACACAAGGGGCTCAACACACCAAGCGAAGATGACGATGCACCCCACGAGCAGAACACCGGAGAACAAAAGAAGTTCCCACAAGAAGTCAAGACAGTAAATCTACTTCATGTGACAAAAGGGAAGAGCAGAACGGCACCTACGAAGACACGCACCGTACATCCAGCCCCGGAGGAGCAACCCCACTGGTTGTTACAACCAATCACCTTCGATCATCAGGATTACTCCAGAGGAGACCAGAACGCAGGCTGGACTGCCTTGGTCATAAATCCAATTATTAACGGACTCCAATTTACAAACACCCTTATGGACGGCGGCAGCGACTTGAACCGGTTATATCAGGACACAGTCCGCAAACTCGGGATAAACCCAGTTGTAATCCACCTCGGCAACACTTCCTTTCAAGGAGTAACGCCAGGTTCGGATACCCCAAGTATGGGTTCCCTTACGTTAGAAGTCACGTTCGGATCACCCGACAACTTCCGAAGCGTAAAGCTAACATTCCACATTGCCCCATTCGTAAGTCGCTATCAAGCGCTACTGGGACGCGAAGCTTTCGCCCGCTTTAACGCAATACCGCACTACGCATCCCTTACACTCAAAATGCCCGGCCCAAAGGGCATCATTTCATTACAAGGGAACATAAATTGACCCCCAAAGTACGGGCAGGGGTGCGGCTGCCTAGACAGCCGCCCACAAATCCAGCCCTACTATCCCGAACACGGCTCGACGAGTCCGGCGTCAACATGCTTAATAGCCGCATACCCTCGTGCAAGGGGCTCCGTGTGCTCACGCCCGGAGACAATACGGCCCAACTCTTGCTCCAACTATATTTTATTTATTTCGATATAGATTTTTCGCACGCTTATTTTTTACTAAGTTCCTCTCTTTCACAGACGAACATCGTGCTACGCCCGTCCAGGATATGGCACAACGGAGATACAGGCGCAGACGTGCAGCAGGGACCCGTTTCAAGGATTCTTTTTAGATTAAGACCCTGCGTAAACCTTTTTTACTGTCTCTTGTTGATAGCATCCCCCGGTTTTCTCTATAGCCGAGGAGGAGGCTGGCGTTTTGGCATGTGGCCACGCCAGAATTTTTGCATGTACTTGGACACTAGGGGCTTTCTTACCAAGGGCTCTATTTCGGCCCGTCTTCATAAAGATCGAATACCTTAGGGACTGTTCGGCGTCGCGAGTTTGGCCCAATATGCATCAGCTCCGAATCATGTCTTTGGTCAAATGTTGGGTTTGCCCGGCTCCTGTGTTTTGCTGCCTTACGTTCCGTTATATCAGCTAACGCGGCACCAGGAGAACTATTGCGATTGTGCCCCGGTTCGGCCAGGTGAGCAGCTCAGTAGAGAAAGCCAAAAACTGACTGTCATGATATAGCGAGAGACTGGTCAACCACTCGATGACTTTCGGAATCTTTCGGATTCCCCCGCATTAACGAAGGGCCGCTTCCGGGTCAGGCACACTCGCGCCCCAAATTCAGGCGAGCGCGGTGGCCCTAGGGGCTATTCAGTAGCCCCACTGTCAAACTCCTAGGGCTAAGTGAAAGTGATAAAGCATTATAGTCCGATTGCCTAGTTCGCCATGCCATCACCTCCTTTGTAGGACCAAGACGTTGGATTAAGTGTGAAAAGGCGCCTTATTGCGAACACCCCCGCATTCTATGCGTGGGGGCTGAAGCCAACGACTGCCATCTTTCAAGTTATATACACATATATACACTAAACGGCCGCACAGGAGGCACTATGATTCTTGCAAGCACAAGTATAAAAAGCTTTTTTCATAAAAACAAAACTCGTTTTACAAATAGTATCAGGTATTCAAACACAACATCCTTCGAGCACTGCGACTCTATTATACGAGCGCCAGGAAGAACTTCCTCAAAATAGTGCTTGGCAGGTACTCGGCTTTCGTCCGAATCCTGGGACGCAACAACAATGGCCTTCATAACTGCCCATTATGTTTTGACACGGGTAAGAGCCATATGTGCGCCCTCTATGCACGCCGACCTCTTCATCGCATCAGCATGCGGCACCGAACCAAGGAACTGCTGCACCAAGCCAAAATAACTCTTCGGCTCCGGCTTCTCCGGCCACAGACGACTTGCAACATACCTCATGGCGAGTCCGGATAATCTGTTCAGCTCCGCCCAGGCGGCTAAACGGTCGGACACTGACAGTGGGTGTTCTGGATTGTGGTACTGCGACCAAAAAAGCTCTTCCAACTCATGGTCACCTCGGCTGCGGAAGTGTTCGGTCGCGTCCGCCGCACTTGCGGCCAAATCCAGATAAGTGTTTTCCGCACTCCACTGCCGGTCTAATGGAACATACTTGGGGTCTCCGAACTTCATCCGCAGCATATAAGGCTTTCTAGCCGTGATATCTCCGGCCTGACGCAGCTCCTCTTTCATCGCTCTCATGGAAGAGCGAGTATCCTTGGCTTCGGTAGTGATCTTTTCAAGGTCCTTCTGAGCCGCCTTACCTGCTTGTTCAAGAAATTTACAGCGGTCGGTAGCATCCAATTTTTTGGCCATCTCGGCTATTTCCTTCTTGCTCTGGCAGTGAGCAGCCTATTCGGCTCTTAGCTCTTCAGCCACTTTAACGGCAGCCGCATCACTTTTCCTTGCTTGCTCCTTGGCTCGGGCAAGTTCCGCCCGAAGGTTCTCCACGGCAGCAGCACCATCTACATAAAATATATATATAAGGCCCGAGCATCAAGCTCCTATTACTGGGTGTCTTTTGAACATACCTTGAGCCTCGTCTAGCCGCTTATTTACAAGCGCGATGTCGGCATCTGCTACGTCAAGTTGCCGCTTCAGTTCGGCAGATTCATCAGCCCGGCTAGCCACCAAACACCTCGCCACCTTCATAGAATAGGCGACATATTATACCTGGGGTTATGATCCTCTGTGCGCTGTCACTCATGACAACACACATAGTCTCAGGGGCTACTATTCATACAGGGCACATTTAATATGCGGCTCTACCAAAAGGTACACCTTTTTTACATACCTCAAAGCCTGTTAGTAAACTCTTGGCAGCCTCGTACAATCTGCTTTCCGCGGATGAAATCCTTTCAATCACCGTATCCATCAACGTACGGTGTTCTTCTGAGATGGACGCCCTACCAAGCAGATCCTTCAGCCCCTCCGCCGGCATGCAAGAGGGTGCCGGACTAGTCTGACGACCTTTTCCAGGGTCCGGACTTGAAAAAACCCTCCGGGACGATACCTCGGGGTCGCCAGTCTCGTGAGACGGTGTAACAAGGGGAGGCGTTTCGCTCTCTATCATCTCTGGACGAAGATCCCCTGAAGATGAGCTCTGCTGAGAAGGGTTGAGATCTGAACTACAAAATAATGTTTCGGTTATTTTCCTCAGGAATAAAACATGATTGTGATTCATTATGGAACCCCTCCCTTCACTTACGCCTTGGGGGAGAGTGGGTCCCCTTTAGGGGGCGATTCGGCTGGGGCGTTCTCCGGTGCCGAACCCTCTGACGAAGATTTCTTTCCCCGTTTTGAGGTTATCACCTCCGGGTCTTCAGAGGCAGTCCTTTTCTTTCCCTGGTCAGGAGAATTTTCGATTCTTCCCTTCCTAACGCCTCCTTCGTGGAGGCGGTAGCTCCTTGGGTCCCCTCTTCGCCTTCCGCCAACGGCGCGACCTCCAGCATCCTGGTCAGCATGGGATTCGGCACGATCTCGGGCAGGGGGGCTAGACACCTGATAAGCTTTGCCTTCGCCATCCACTCCTGTTCAAAGGACAACTCTGCTAAAGGGTAGATTTGATAAAAATATGGATGGTGTATCCAAATACGGGACTACTTACTTTAGCATCCGGGCGATTACAACTCAGACCTGCGTCCTCGGACAAATCCGGACACCTTGCTTGTGATTCGAAGAACAATTTGTACATCTCCATGGGTGTCATTCCCATGAAATGTTGTAGGACTCGTGGTCCCTCCGGATTGAACTCCCACAGGCGGAGAGGTCGACGTTTGCAGGGCAGTGTGCGACGAATCACCATGACTTGCGCCACTGCGGTCAAATTGATATCTCTTTCTAGAAGATCTCGAATACGGCCCTACAGCAGGGGCACGTCTTTGGGCGGCCCCCAGATAAGTCCTTCGTTAACCCATGACGCCAGCCATGGTGGGGGACCCGAGCAAAATGTAGGTGGTGCCACCCATGTGGTACCCCTAGGGGCTGTGATGTAAAACCAGTCCCGTTGCCATAAGCCGAGCTCCTCTTGAAAAGAGCCTTCGGGCCATGGAGCGTCGTCCATCTTGCTTATTGTAGCCACTCCGCACTCAGCGTGCTGCCCCTCGATCATTTTCAGTTCCACTTTGAAAGTTTTTAGCCACAATCCTAAGTGAGGGGTGATATGGAGGAAGGCCTCGCACACGACAATGAATGATGAGATCTGGAGGATGGACTCTGGAGCTAGGTCGTGGAACTCCAGCCCGTAGTAATGCATAAGCCCCCTCACAAAGGGATCGATCGGGAAGCCTAGCCCCCGAAGGAAGTGAGATGTGAACACCACGCTTTCACCGGGCTGAGGAGCGGGAACCGCTTGCCCTTGAGTAGGCAGTCTATGCGAGATTTCGCTGGTTAGATACCTGGCATCTCTTAGCTTTCGCACATCTTCTTCTGTAACGGAGGAAGGCATCCACCGGCCTTGTAGGTCAGAGCCGGACATCTTCGAAGGTCCGAAGCGCCTAAAACTAGAGCTTTGGGTGTTGGAACTCGAAGCGAGGGGCGGATTTGATTGGTTTGAGAAGAAGGGAGCCGGGCCTTGGTTCCTTTATAAAGGAGGTGAATACCAAGAGCCCTCCCCGTAACCGTTTGAGACTCGCTTTCAATTAGGGAGTCATACCCAAGTCACGGTTGGGTTACCCACACCCGTATTGACGAGAATCCCGAAATAAGGGGACATGATCTCTACTTTGACGACACATGCCAAGGAAACCGCCTCGCTAAACGCGCTGAGGTGGAACAATAAAATAAATAAAAGCCTGGTCGTGGCATGATGTCACGCCGTGGAATACGTCAGCAGATCCGATTGATACAAATATTATTCTCTCTACGATGGAATGTGGAACTTATTTTGCAGAGCCGGACACTACCCTGGTGTTCAACATCTTCTACGGAATATTCAGAGGAGGAACCCGCCTTGCAATGCCGAAGACAACTTGTGCGCCGGACTCGTTGTCATTGAAGCCTGGTTCAGGGGCTATTGAGGGAGTCCTGGATTAGGGGGTGTCCGGATGGCCGGACTAAGCCTTTGGCCGGACTCCCGGACTACGAAGATACAAGATTGAAGACTCCGTCCCGTGTCCGGATGGGACTTTCCTTGGCGTGGAAGGCAAGCTTGGCGATACGATATGAAGATCTCCTCCCCATTGTAACCGACTCTGTGTAACCCTAGCCCTCTCTGGTGTCTATATAAACCGGAGAGTTTTAGTCTGTAGGACGAACAACAATCATACCATAGGCTAGCTTCTAGGGTTTAGCCACTCCGATCTCGTGGTAGATCTACTCTTGTACTACCCATATCATCAATATTAATCAAGCAGGAGTAGGGTTTTACCTCCATCGAGAGGGCCCGAACCTGGGTAAAAACATCGTGTCCCTTGTCTCCTGTTACCATCCGCCTAGACGCACAGTTCGGGACCCCCTAACCGAGATCTGCCGGTTTTGACACCGACAGCGGGCTAGTTTGGCCTAGTGGTTTTCAGTGATATGACGTGGTATAGTGTCGTCCAGTCTTCGCGTGTGGTAGCAGTATTGCGGGTACAGTAAGTTTTCTTGAAGAAGCGGAATTCAATGAAGTCATGATGGTTCCTTCGTCCAAACAACTTACAGTGGGAAAGGTTGGGCATGCGATACGACCGGGGTAGACCAGGATAATTTTGTGCATGGCAGGTGGACCAGGATGGTCGACGTCCCACATGTCGACGAATGAAAGTATTCTTTCCAATATAGAGGACGAGCAACGAGTATTCATTATTTATTTTTGATGAAAGCTATTGTCTCCACTATTACTCCTTGAATTTGTCAATGCCTCTCTCTCCTGCACATAAGCGGGGACTACTTGTTGTGCATGCAGCGGGCAGCTGGCGTCTTGAGGGGCCAAGGCGGTGAGAGCGGGCTCCGGAAGCGGCCCGGACTCCAGCATGGCCCACCTCACATTATCACCATATATTTCTTGGAGTCTGTGCGCGGCGGGCGGGCGATCTCTTCTCCCTCCCCCATTTCTCTCTTCTCAGCCGACGCCCGCCGAGCGATTAGATTTCGGCTATCGACGGTTTATTCTTTAGTGAGGAATCGACGGTTTATTCAATTACGGTCCCGCATATCAGTGAACTTGCAAGACAATGCGTGTCCCCTCTGGTGAGCGGCGTGCGAGCCGGACTATCGGGGTTGCGACGCGTACGAGTCGTAAATGTGTCGCCTTTTCCTTTAGAACTTGTGAAGCGTAACATTTTTGCGCGATCAATTGATAGAAATCCAGAACAAAATGACGAGGGCGGTGCTTTCCCGCTCATTAGGCGGGCTAGTTCAAGTGATATGATGTGCTACAGTGCCGTCCACTTGCTCCATTTTTATGTAAGCAAGAGTTTACACTCTTACGCGGGAGGAGTGCGAAACACCGTGGATCTGATTTTGATTGAGGGATAATTGTTCCCTGCCAAATAATGGAGGATTGTTAGCGATTATAGCATGATAGTTAGGGCATCTCCAGTGCTGGCCCGCAAATTTGCACCGGCATCTGTCTGAGGACACTGATGGATGCCATTCGATGCTGCTCTCATACCTTTCGACAACTATATGAACTAACCGGACGAAATTCGTGCAAACAAAGCAAATTTCAAATTAACCGGATGAAATTCATTACATTTCGAAAACTTTTCCTACAAACTGGATGAAATTCATTACATATTTCGCACAAACCATACTAAACCTACTGTAAACCTAATCTAAACGAGCGCCGGCGCCCGACCACCATGTCCGGCCATGAACCCGAGAAAGCCGGCCATTGCCTTTGCCTCCTCCTCATCCGCCTTGATAACCTCCTCCTCCGGCCGGAGCACAAGGTTATGAAGATTTCCGCCTCCACGTTGCCGTCAAGCGGCTAATCGGCCGCCGATGTTTACCCTACCAAGCTTGGCGTCGACTGAGTGGAGTAGAGGTGGCCTTCCTGGGACCAGAGCGGCGACGACCTACCATGTACTACTCTTCCTCGCTACCGGTTGCGCCCACACACGCGCGCTGGCTTCATGGTCGTGGCGGCGGAGGGTGGCCCGGGGGGTGCCGGCGATCTCCTTCATTTGCTCCTGCGACAATACGTCGAAGAGAGCTTTGGAGCGCGCCCGGAGCGGAGCCGCCGATGTCCCTCGTCTGCTCCTGCGACAGTACGTCCAAGAGAGCTTCGGAGCGCCAGGAGGCCATGGTTGAAGTGGTGCTGACAGAAGGAAGGGACCGGAGGAGAATAAGTGTGGGTCTTTGGCTATGGCTGGGAGCTGGGGCTCAAGTTAATATAGCGGGCGAATGGCAATGAGCCACGGCAGACAGATGGACAACTGGCGCCGGAGTAGGTTCGTCGGGCATGAATGTGGACGCTGCTTCAGTGACTTAACTGCAGATGCGTTTGGGTTACTGACATGTGGGCCCAACGGGCGTCTGGTCCACATGTCAGTGACACACCAATTGCACCTGCAGTTAAGTCCCGTGAATGCGGCATTGACATTCTGGAGAGACGATGACCGTTTCAGGCGGGAAGTGCACGCTAGCGATGGAAGGGGTTTCGGTGTGCAGTGGCACTAAGATCGGTCACTCACGATAGTACATACTCCGTACCATACTACCATAGTACCCTCTCTAGCTTAGGCCCTTTTATAGATTGTCGTTGTGATGGACGATATACATGAGCAAGGCGGTCCGAGTATGACAGTTGGTGTTGAGCCAAGTGAATACCTACTCAGCATTCGCGTAGGCCTCCATCAAACGTCTAAACAGTAATGTCAAGCACCGCCGGGGCGCGCAGGTGATGGGCTCGCTATTTGCGCTGCGCCATGAGCAGGTCTTTTATTTAGAGGGCGACGTGCATGCATTAGCATGCTTTGATAGCGTGAGCGTGAGTGTCTGACGCAAAGTATTTCATTTTCATTTGGCTGACGAGGGTGCGTTGCAGCGACGAGTCCGTGGTTTGGTTCCCCAAATATGCATAATTTTGGTTTTTACAGTATTTCTTTCTCCATTCACAGGTAGGCCCGCGTAGATAGATAAAGAACACGAGCTGATGAGGCGCATGCGGACTGTTTGACTGGTCAACCATACAAATGCGGAGCTATACGCTGAGCCAGCGACTGTATAATCACCATATCTCGTATACAATGATCAAAGTGAGCTATCAAGACAAGTTCGATGACCGCCAATGCATTTTACTCGGTAATAAATAACCAGGATTGAAGGGGAATCCTAATTTGCTTCGTCTTCTGTCCTTGAGCTCTTGACAAACCAATGCACTATACGGTTGTCCGGCCACTCCACCCCAGAGCTCTCACCAAGCACCGTTCATGCCACCGCGCCGCACACTAACCGGTAAGGCAGCGATGGCATCCCAACGCGTCGAGTTCCTTGCCGCTCACGAACGCACACAAAATGGTAGGGAAGCGATGGCATCCCACCGTGCCGAGTTCATCACCGCTCGCGACCTCACAACTATGTGGGAGGAATTTGAAGATGCCAAGGCCGAATGGGCGGTAGAGCAAGAGGCGGCCAAAGCCGCACAGAGGGAGCGGAAAAGTCAGAAAGCACTCAATAAAAGAGAGGCCCTCCGCCGCAAGAAAGAAAAGGACGCACGCGCTGCTGCGAAGAGGTCGGCGGAGATCCAAGCATGGTAGGGTGTCGCTGACAAAGCCGGGAAGGAGAACGACGGCATCTGGCCAGCATGTGAGAAGTAGTAGTACTAGTAGTTAGTGTGTGTGTCTGTGTCTGAGTACGAGCATGTACCAGTACTACTAGTTACTACTGTAGTTTTTAGAGCAAATTACCAGTACATTAGCCTAGACTAAATGGGAAAATTCCTATCCTATGCATCAAATGGCATCTCTTTCTCTATAGGAATTGAGATGCATGTCATCTCACTTCCTATGATTTTCATATTCCTATCCTATGAACGAAAGGAGGCCTCTGTTGGAGTAAATACTATAGCTAGCAGTACTATTGGTACAGTAGTTTTCTTCAAGAAGCGGAATTCAACGAAGTCATGATGGTTCCTTCGTCCGAGCAACTTCAAAGTGGGAAGTGGGCCTGTGATTTGATGGCTCATTAGTCATTGTTACTGCGGCGCGATGACCTGGGTGACTCTCCCTTGGAGTTTTGCGTGCATGGCAAGTGGACCAGGATGGTCGACGTCCCACGTGTTTGCGAATGGAAGTATTCTTTCTGATATCGAGGAGCAAGGAAACCACGTGGTATAGTATCACTACTGATTGGTTCGCAAAAAAATAGTATCACTGCCGATTTATAATTATTTTTTATTTCTGATGAATGCTAGCGTTTCAACTCTTACCACGAAGGGTGCCAAACACGGCACGTGCTGGATGTCCCACACGTCAGCGAAAGGAGTGGGACATGAACAGCATTGTAGAGCCCAACGTAAAAAAACAGCGTGGTAGAGCGTCTCCACTTCTTCCACTTCTGGGTCGGAGACCACACGTAGTAGTACTTAGTGGTATGAACGATACAAAGTGCGACCTGGAGAGAAAGACACGTCTAGTTGGAAGGTCTCGGGGCATACACGTAAACAAATATAAAAGTTAATATGTACCTCGAACTAGTATAGTAGTAGTAGAGTACTTAGGCACGTACTCCATAACATCACCGTGCATTGCACGTACAACATTTAGTGGTAGTACATAGTAAGAGACAAATGCCGCCCAAGAGTTCCCTTCTCGACCTACTTTTGGGTGTTTGGTAGAGTGTATGGAGGGTGCATGAGTCCACACTAGTTTAGCACAAATACACTAGAAGCATGCATGAAGAGAGCATGCATGAAGAGGGGTGTTGAGTTGAGCATGCATGAAGAGGGAACAACTATGCTGAGACGAGAACGCAACCAAACACACCTTGTATACCACGCATGTTCATACCATTTGTGCCTTTCTACTTCACTTACTGCGCTACATTACTCAGGTTCGTACGTCCACTCCTGGGTACATGTCCGTCTCGTAGTTCCAGTGCCACGTGTTCTTCATATAGACGGAACGATCATTGCATAACACGTGCGCCTTAATGCTAGATGTCTCGCGTGTTGGCAAAAGGATGAACAAAGCTCACGTAAAAAAAATAGAGTGGAAGAACATAGATTCTGGACGACCGAGAAGGAGCAAGGAACCTCGTGGTGGAGCGTCTGCACTCATAATATTTAATATTATTCAGCGATATAAAATTAACCAATCATCTCCACAGTGGACTGGAAGAGTATGAAACACGGTAGCCCAGTGTAGTTACATCATACTAGTACATGGCTAACCCACGCTATCACCATATTTCTTGGCTTCCGTGCAACACCTATCTCTAGTAATCCAGCAGCCTGTATCGCTTCTCCCTCCTCGTCTCTATCAAAGTGCGGCGGGCTGGCATTTCTGCCGTCTATTGAGGTCGGTTAACTATCACATGTTAGCGACATGCCAAGAGCATTCTTAAAAAAATTCCTTTCGCGTTCCGTTTTCAAAAAGAAAAAAATCCTTTCACGTACGAATTTACATGTATGCTTTGAGCAACTTGCATGTCCTATACTGCTCTTGTTTGATACTCTAACTTAGCTAGAGGTTAGACTAACTCATGACTAACCCTGAACTAACTGTAGCCAAAGAGGTGTTTGGGTGACAGGGTTAGATTGACAATAAATGCACTTCATGGAGAGAGAAAAGTGATTTTTCAGTGGTCCCAATGAGAACTATCTCCAGTTAGCACCTCTTGGGTGGGATAGTTTTTTTTTGGTGGGTTCGGTGCAACTTGCTCCAATTTAAACCCTCATGCTTGGATACTTTAGGGCTATTTGATCCCCAACTAGCTCAAACTAACTCTAACCCATGGATCCAAACAGGGCCTATGGCCAGTCTTGACGCAGAGCAGTCGCGTGCACCGGGAAGCGGCGCTCTCTCGGCCGTCGCGCCACTTCAAAGCCGGTGCCAGTGAGAGGTCGCCTCCGCTCTGGCCGGGCATTAATGCGGCACTGACGCTCCAGGGCGACGCTGACCGTTTCATGCAGGAAGCGCGCGCTGGCAAGGGACTATAGGTTTTGAACCGTTTCAGGTGTAGTAGTAATGGTAGTTTGCAAAACTACTCAATTATTGCACTCAGTTTCCTAAGAAATTGTGGTAAAAAACGTTACTCCACAGCCCGCTTCCCTTCTCCTTCCTACTCATGATTTACGTGGCCATGTTAACATGGTTGTGTAAAAAAATGTCACTTCCTGCTCATGATTTGCGTTGTATAATTACAAGCAAGATTCTCGTGCATTGCACGGAACATCAATATGCATTTTTTTACAAAACACCTGTTGTGATTGACCCATGCAGGAGTAATCCCATGTGTAAAAACTAATGATATCTCGAGAATTTTATCGGAAAACTGGTATCTCGAGAATGTCACCGAAAAAATGAAAGATGAGATATAAGGCGAGGAGGAGTGGAGCGTGGTGGTGATTGGTGGTCGGAATGGGCGGCGGCATGGGGATTGACGGCGCTGGTAGGCGGCAGCGGCCACCATGCATGCTAGATTGTTCCAGAGACTTATTGCTTTTTTAATTGTTGAGCAATGAGGTTGCGGGAGATAATGATGTGGAGAGAGGTGCGAGTATCTTTTGTAAAATTATCATAGTTTTCTTCCTATTCGTCAGATATAGATCATACGGTCTGTATTACAAGATGGCAGGCACAACATCATCGCCAACTCGTTTTTTTATAAGGGTACAGATGATAAGTTTGCTGACTACTAAAGTAAAGTGGAATCTGTCCATGTTATGCAAGTAAATAAAGGTGATTGTTTATCATACGGGTAAGGTTGGATGAAGGGTGGTAGGAACAAATGCTCCGCCTAGAGCATGTGTGTGTGAGATGGATTCTTAGTGTGTGTGTGTGGGGTGTGTGTGTGTGTGTGTGTGTGTGTGAGAGAGAGAGAGAGAGAGAGATGGAGTCTTAGTTTGT
>NC_041387.1:69239626-69292381 GCF_002162155.2 Triticum dicoccoides | reverse complement strand
CAGAGGCCACCAATGATGGGGTGCGAGAGAGAAAATGCCCGTAGGGAGGGAAGAGAAGGTGCGTGCGCGTGAGAGGAGTCGACATCGAGAGAACGTGTTCGTTTGAGAGACACCAAGGAAGACTACTATATATCGATGGTGCATGTAGGCGGGAATTAAACAAAGGGATGGTCATATTGGTTTCGGGGATGTAGGGGAAGAGTGAGAGGTGCGCGCAGGGGGGGGGGTAGCTAGAAGGAGATTGTTAAGTGTGAGTGTGTGTTTTGCCCATCCAGGCGGAAGTTATGTGCACAAAAGAGGAGAACGATTCGATGTGGCGTTAGGATTGAGGGTAATTAACTACGTATGGAGACATAGAGACCTTGAACGTGCATGTGTGAGAGGTATACATGTATACGTGGGATGTGTGTGTGTGTGCGCGCGCGCATGATCGAGATAAAAGAAAGAAGACATAAGTCCTAAGATCAACGACATGGGAGAGACGGATCGGTATGACAATATGCATGCATGTGAGAATGCAGGGAAGAAAGCCCGACAATTGAGCATGTGTTTTTGTCTTTAAGAGATAATGGCGTGGGCTGGAGCATGCATCTATGGCGAGCAGAGGGGGTGAGGCGCAACGATTGTGAAAAGAGATCAACCTATAAATGCATATGTATGGATAGACATATATAGTGTGGGTGATAGGAAGCAAGACTCCGTGCAAGAAAGAAATGTTGATGGAGAAACTACAGATAGATACAGAGATGGAGATGCTAGCTAGAGAGACATCCGTTAGTTTGAGTGTCGGAGATGACCGTCGGGTGGTTCAAAGGGGGAAGTTATATATGTGTGTGAGAGGGCACTTGACTGCATGTAGAGAGAAACATATGTAGTGTGCGTGATAGGAATCAAGAGTGAGGGCGAGAAAGAAGGTTGATGGAGAAACAGATAAATAGAAAGATAAAGATGCTAGCTAGTGTGCGCTGGAGATAGGAGTCGAGTGGATCAGAAGGCTGGGTTATGTGTGTGGGTGTGAGAGAGATAGAGAGAGGGTGCATGTGAGTCACATACAAACAGATATTAGAGAGACATGAGATCCAGAGAGACAGAGTTTTGTGTCTGTGAGAGAGAAAGATATTTCACAATGAGAGTGATAGCTAGAAATACATATGAGGGAACGCAAGATATCTCTAGGGAGAGAGGGTGTGTTTGAGCGACATACAAGAGAACAATGGAGAAATATGAGACCCTGGGAGACAGAGTTTGTGTTTGTGTGTGAGAAAGAGATATTGAAGAGGAAGAGTCGTAGGTTCTCATATCTAAGGAGCGAAAGACATCTCTGTATGAGGGGTGTGCGACTGGCACACATGGGAATAGTTGAGAGAAATGAGACCCCGGAGACAAAGTTTTGTGTTTGTATGAGAGAAAGAGATTCCACATGGAGAATCATAGCTAGAGACACATAGCAGGGAGCGAGATATACTTAGAGAGAGATAGAGTGATGAAGGTCGAGGGATAGAGTACCGTCAGTGTGTTACGAAGATAAAAGATCATTGTCGACATACAGGTAGCACGAGAGATGCCTGAGAGACGATGAACGCGTATAGGTCCAGAGAGATAGTCCTATATAAGCATGAGTGATAGCTATATGAGACGAATATCTGGATTAAAGGGGATTCAAATATTTAAACTGGAGATCACGACATCGATAATATCATAACGCAAATTGGTGTATCAAACATGCATATTCATTTGAATTTGGGCACACGTGTAATGTTATATATCTTATCAATATTGGTGATCCATAGATTCTTCAATTACAAACAATGCATGGTTTATATGCAATTCATGTCTAAACGGGATTACACTATATGCACTGGCGGAGCTAGGTAAAATTGTTTGGGGGGGCCAAACAGAAAATATGGATGCTTGGGGGGGCCAAAAGTCTATATTTCTTCTAATCTTCCTCTCCAAAAAATTTCCTTCACATAATTTACCCAGGCTGGGGGGCCATGGCCCCTGCAGACCACAACGTAGCTCCGCCGCTGACTATATGTTGCGTGTGTGAAACACATTATACATGTTTGAGAAGTTAAAAAAAACCGCATGAAACACACATTAATTGGAGATAGTTAGCGAGGAATGCATACATTGGATTTCAACATAAAGTGGTTTCAAATATTTGAAAATCCAAATTGATGGATACAACCTTATGAATCTGAGATCATGCCATTTGTAAACCATATTTATGTATAAATGGTGTTGTGCTTTTGAAAGTATATATAAAATATGATGTATATAGAATGTAATTCAATTGAAAATGGATACCGCCCGAAAAAAATAGTAGAATACAAACGGGATTCGAATTGAGTTGGCACGGTAAACGTGCACTGTGCAAAATTTGAACGAAGCGGGGAAAGTCGCAGTAACCGCCCGAAACCAAAATCTGCGAGATGGAAATCACTACTGCCTATCCCTGCCACGCAAAGCCTATCTGCTGGATATCTATAGGTTTCGACAGGTGTAGGTTTGTAATTTCACCCAAACATGATGTAACCGCCTCTTACCCGGATTCATACACGGTGGGCGCCAAAACACAGTGTGCCCTCGGCTGAAATCGACTCCCTCCCTGATTCATATTCATACACGCTGGGCGCCAAAAACAAACTCTCGTCGGCAAATATTCGTTGTATGCGAGATTACCGTCCTATCCCCAACCGACTAATGTTGCTGTGATGTAGTAGAAATTTGAAACGGGGGCTAAGTTTGTAAATTTCCTCGCATTTGAGACAAGCGCGCCCTGAATACATGGTTCCCCCCCTTCCTCTCTACCTCCCTTTTCCCCATTCGTACTCCGTGGGCGCCAAAACACCCTCTCCACCCCACCCTCCTCCGTCCTCCGCCGCCCGCCACCCCATCCACTACCGTCCTCCTCCACCATGCCGGAGTTGATACCCCGACGCCGCCGTCCATTACAAGAGATCGACCTCTCTCATCCACGCCTTCGGACCGGGATCCTTGCATCCCGTCCTCTCGCTTCATCCCCACCGTCGTCCACCTTGCCGGCGCCGTCCTACGACCGTCTCGTCCACCACGCCCCGCCGCCACCGTCTGCCCTCCTAGATCTGCTTCCACGCCGCCGACAGCCATCGCTACCGCAGCACCATCAAATTCTCAGTAGATGCGTACACGGCGCCGCACCAGAGTCGGTACTCTTTCGTATCTGCTCAACTTATTTATCACAGCAAGAAAATAGATCGTCACTGCTTTACTCTGATTTCTTGTCTTGGTTGCGAAGTTGCCTTTGTCCGGTTTGCACCTTCAGATCCGCCATGGCACGCTCAACAGTATACTTCCAATGCTTATGGTTTTCCCCTTTTATATTCCACACTAGTTAAATCATAGTAGACTAAATTTCAAAATTGGGTCAGTCGATTTTTCAGAGCTCGCCGGAGTTCGCCGATGCGATCCAAGGGGCTCGGGTGGTTGTGGGGCCTCGTCGAACGAAGAAAACTCGACGCGGGTGGGGGTTGGGGGTGGTGGAGTAACACAAGCGGTGGGGCCGGTGGTCCGGCCGGCGGCCCGTGTGGTGTTCTGTATGGGAAGAATCAGAGACAAGGAAGAAGAAGGGTTAGGAGACGTAGGATCTTCATCCAACCGCCCGAAATGGTCGAGAGACAGCTGGGAGTTGCATTCTTAATGTGCTCTGGTTCATCATGTGTGGGCACTGCGCAACTAACATTTTATTATCCAAAATCTGCTTGCTCTTCTTTACCATGTTCAATAGTGCTGGCCTGTACGTGATCGATAGGCTTTCAATTACTAGCGGCAATACAACACCGTATTTTCAAGCCAGATCCACTTTCCCAATTTATATATCGTGGTTATGGTGTACCCCTGTTATGTACACTATGATCTGCGTAGTTGCTGTGTGCTCTTGTTATCATGGTTTGGCAATAAACTCTCTATACAGTATATTATGAACCTATCATCTGCCAGGTATCCTTACTTCTGGAGCCTATTTTTTTATGTACTTGTGCCAGATTATATAAATGCACGCACGATATTACAGCACACATGAGCTCTCTCATCAGAATCCAGTGATAGCACATAAGTGTTTACAAGGGCGCCCCCTATATTAGAATATCATCTGCATTACAAAGATAATCTCACAACTATTTATGTTTTCATGGTTCTCAGATATTATACGCAATTATAGTGAATATCAGAATCCGCGCATCAGAAGAATATTCTGGAACACTACAATGACTTACAAAAGTGGCACCAAGGCATTAAGTCCCATTTTGGAAGCAATGAAACTCGTACGCTCCCCACCTGTTGATTCTTGTTCAGAATATCATCCTAATGACTATTCTAACCTCGAGGAGTCAAAGGCAGATGGCATGTCCTGTTCACCCATCAAGGTGCCTGTTCTAATTTGGCAAGGTTTTATTGATTGTGCGTATCTTGCATATGTTGTCTTGCATTTCTTCTACTTTGTTGCACCACCATCTGCTTAGTTTACTCATCATATAACTCGAGATGCCATGCCCATCCATTATCAATACATATTTCATCTATCGTCATACCATGTTTTTCCACTCAAATGTTATTCTTGTGCATCAGACATCAAAAAGGAAGAGGGTGATTGCCGAACCTGAAGGAGCACCAGCAAAGTCATTGAAAAACGTGGTGGTGCCAGAGATATCAGACATCGCCCCACTTATATTGGCTGTACAACCAGTGACAAAACATAGGAACGACTCCAGCAGACTGTACCCATACTTCACTGGCCACACCACTAGCCCCACCACACAGGACCTGCACTCCAGCAAAAGGTATACCGATTTCATTTGCCATAGCACCAGCCGTACCACAGAAAAATCCCACTCCAGCAAAAAGTACATCAAGTCCACTGGCCGAAGACCTATCCCAACTACAGAGACGGCCAATTCCTGCAGATTGGAACCCCATTCCATTTATTCCCAGTTTAAAATACAATGCTTTCAATGTTGTTAGGGACTACGTGTATATATTCCCATCATGGGAAGATTATAGTAAAGACAAACACCATTTTCACATCTTCCTGTCCAACTTACGTGTAAGTGCTATTATTCATGGTTATTATTTTCCTGTTTTCTGCTGATCGAACACATCAATGGTTTACATTACATTGTTGTAACTAGGTGAGGGTCAATCTAGATAGTCATGACGAGCAAAGCTTGCTTGTGCTTTTCAAGGAAGCATTGCAGCAGTATCGGTGTTACTTGAGGAAATCACACTTCGATGGCAAGTCTATAAACAAATTTCTGGTGAAGTCTGTTGTGCTAAATTTAGAAGACATTGAATGGAAAAACCTTGTTATGCACTGGTCTCGTTCCCAGGATGAGGTACTGTCTATGAAATCACATGACAATTTAAACTTCTACTTTTCCGCATGTGCCTTACGGATCTTTTTTGCAGGAAATCAGCTCGAAGAAGAATTCTGGTTTGAAAAGAACGACAGGATATCGCAAATATGCTGCCCGCTGCTTTGCTCTTGTTAGTACCTGCTGTCCTGTATCACTGTACTTGCATACATACCTGGTTCATTATGTGACAGCAGTATGCATGATAGCTTGCTTATCAATTGTTCGCTCCAAATTATCTGATCTGTATGAATGGTTACCTTAGTGTAGAATATATCCAATGCTAATGAATTTTTTTAGCTCTGCATTGTTCTTGTAAGTACATGTTGTCCTTTATCAGTGTACTTATATTGACAGGTAGTTGTTCATGTACCATCACTCTGCAGCTTATTTTCCTTTGCCCTCCATTTTCTACACATCAGATCTATATTTACTCTTACCATAAGGTTGGTACTGAAGAAGTTTAGCTGTGCATTGCTCTTGGCTGTGCCTTTTGCCTGTATCGCTGCACATACATTTATAACTACTTGCTTATGTAGCATCACTCTTCATCTTATCTTAAATATTATCCATTTCTTCGTATATTATCACATCTATATTTACTCTTAACAAAATGTAGAATAAAGGCAATGCTTAGGAAGAAGATTATGTGCTAAACTTCTTGAATTGCCCCCCCCCCATCAGCATGGACAAGGGCTTTATAGAGCCTGTCCTCACCAGTAATGTAAGTTTGTCCTTCTCAAGCCTTCAAACTTTGTTATGTATATTTGGTTAGACATGACTGCAACAGCTGTTTATTTTTGGTGTTTGCATCAAATTGCATGTTTAAAGTTTATTATGTAATTCATAAATAAAAGTTTGTCCTTCTCAATTTAAGTTTTCAGTTGTACAACCAAGTTCCTTCTTCATACCATGTAAATTAAACTATTCAGAGCAAGTGATCTTCTTTTGCACTGCATGTATGCTTCTGTTCTTCATCCGTAATCCAGTGGTGTGGTGAACCTACCCACTACAGCACAATGTCATATTCTGCAATGTCTTAACTATGAACAATGTCATATCATTCTACAATTATTTAAACTGTCTCTTTATTTGCCAATCTAAAATGGGATAAATTGACAGCACACTAACCATTGATACTTATGAGTTATTGATCTGTAATCCAGTGGTGTCGTGAAGCTGCCAACTCCTTCACAATGTCATTTCCTGCCATGTCTTGACCTGAACAATACCATATTGTGTTAATGCAATTTTAAACTGTGTCACTTTATTCGTCAGTAAGAAATGTGATGAATTGTCAGCACTGATACTTTTATGTGCGAAACCTGTCATCTGTCTGCTTGTTTATCTTTCAGAGTGAGGAAGATATAAGTGTTGAACAAGCGCAGTCTCATCATCTTGCTCAGCTGCTTGCGCTGCAGCTCCCCAGCAGGGCTAACCTTTCTTGAACTCTATTGAAGTGTTGTCGGTTTTGTATATTATTTTGTCGACGTGTTTATTTGCACTGGTGGCGATCTTTGATGCCCAGTGTATGTAATCTGCTGTCTGCTTGTGCTTTATTATCATAGTGGTGAACTTTGATGCCCAGTGGATGTAATATGCCGTAATTTCTTTATTGTATAATCTAGGTTTTTTCTTATTCACGATGCTGCAGTTATTTTACTGTATATATGTCTTGTCTTCGCAGTAAACCGGCCAAACCGTAAAATTACGGTATATAATCGGGCCGTCATGCAATCACGATGTATGATCCGCATCATGGGCCCCGTCAAACTGGCCCACTAGTAGATTCGGGCCTTTAATAGGCCGAGTAACCCCAGGCCCTCTTTTCGCAAGAAAACTCAATGGGCTTTTAGGAGGCTGAGAAGTAGGCTGGGCCTGCAACGTGCCGAATAGCTCACGGGCCGGCGGCAGCCCGAAATGGACCCCGGCCCATGATTGTGCAAATCAAATCACGGGCTTTTAACAGGCTAAAGTTGTCTTGGTCCTTATTTGGCCCAATCAGATATCGGCTGCGAGCAGGCCGGATGCAAACCGGGCCGTAGTTAGGCACAACTATATGATGGGCTTTTAACAGGCCGAAATTAATATAGGGCCAAAATGTTAAATGGGCCCTTAACAGGCCGAAACTAATATCAGGCCGAGTTACTAAATGGGCCTTTAGCAAGTGGGCCCAAAAGCATAGCGTCCAGTCAACGAGCTGAATCTGATATGGGCCATAATTGAGCCCAAAGCCTCTTAAAGGGCCGGACCTGATCTGGGCCGTGATTTGGCCCAGAAAGTGGGAGGCTTTTAATGGGTCGGATCTTATATGGGCCATTATTAGGCCCGGAATGTGGCAGGCCATTAATGGACCGGATCAATTATGGGCCGGCATTTGGCCCAAAACATGGCAGCCAGTTAATGGGACGGCCTACTAGGGTCCTCAAAATATTGTGGGCCTATAGCTGGGCCGGCCCATTAATGTCGGCGCAATCGCGTGGGCCTTTAGCTGGGTCGGCCCATTATGATCCGCAAGAATTATGTGGGCCTTTACCTGGGCCGGCCCATTATGGCACACAAAAATCTTGTGGGCCTTTACCTGGGCCGGCCTATTATGGCCCGCGAAATCTTGTGGGCCTTTAGTTGGGCCAGCCCATTATAGTCCGCAAAATCAAGTGGGCCTTTAACTGGGCCAGCCCATTAAGGGCCACAAAATCTTGTGGGCCTTTAGTTGGGCCGGGCCATTTAAACTTGTTGGGCCGTGCCACGTGTCGACATATCATATGCGCCTTCTGTCCAGTGAGTGGATGACATCTGTCCCAATGATGAGCCGACACGTGTTTCCTCCAGCCAATGATGATTTTACACGTGGAAAATCCCCATTGGCCGGGGCTGTTAACGGGTTATCGGATCCAAAACCCGACCCGATAGCTTAACGGCGTTCCGTTACGGTGGATGCCACGTGTCGGTCACCCTTGACGAAAGCACTTCTATGACGCGTGATTTATCGTCATGGAAGTGGACACTTCCGTGATGATAATTTTGGTAATGTCATGGAACACTTCTACGACAACACAGGTATGACTATCTTGATTCTGTCATAAATTTGTCATGGATATACATGCATGACAAAAAACGCGACCTACTGTGACAAACACGTATCATCACGGAAGTGTATTTTTTTGTAGTGCCATCCATTGATCAACGAGCTAGTCAACTAGAGGCTCACTAGGGACTTGTTGTGGTCTATGTATTCACACATGTATTACGATTTCCGGTCAATACAATTATAGCATGAACAATAGACAATTATCATGAACAAAGAAATATAATAATAACCATTTTATTATTGCCTCTAGGGCATATTTCCGACAGTTAGCCCTCCAGAAAAACAAAAGTATCTCTCTCCTGATTGTTTGTATCTCTTCTTTTAGCAAAAGAAGGAAAATATCTCTCTGTCGATTACATGTATCTCATACTTTCCTTGACTAACTGATTTCCTTGCGACTAACAAATAAATTTGCCAAGGGTGATTTCGTCCTAACATGATTATAATTTTGTGCCTTAGTCACCGCGCCAAAAATAATACACCTTACATAAAGGAACGGACGGAGTATTTGTTTACAGAGATAGTAGTAATTTATATCGTTCGCAGGAGTGTCCTTCCTATGCTGCGCATCTACATGCATGCATGCAGGAATTTTACATATCATGTTAACATCATTGTACTATTAATTCTTCTTCACAATTTTAATTTATTTCACAAACCCTTAATCTGGTTAGTGGTATGTTTTCATCAGTAAGTTGGTCTCAATGAGGCCTTTGAAACAAAATCCCATGTTAACATATCTTGATAAAAAATTTCGTCACCACCAGGTGCCAAATTATGCTAAAATAGTTCCCATCTTTAACTATGAACAGTTGCTACAAATAATTGTGTATAGTTACCATGCAATAGTTTGGTATGTTTTTAAACAATACAATGCTATGCATAGCTAGAGAACGAGTATTCTAGTGAGAATAAATAAGAAGTATCACTCCACATAAGTACCAAGAAACAAGTCATTCAGTTGTGTATATCGATGTTCAACAATATGGCAACTAAGTTAACTAGCTAAATACCGGTACGTTGCAATGGGGGCAACTTTATTCTAGTGGTTTGATGTAAGAAATATTTGATTGAGTTGAGATTGAGAATTTGGGATATGTTGCGAGGAGGGAATCCATAGGCAAGGGGATATGTTGCGAGGATGGAATCCATAGGCAAAGGTAAGGAAATATATGATGTGATTAAGATTGTGTATGTACACCTACCTATTGGTATTTGTTGTTTGCTTGCAATAGATTTTTTGCTATTAGTGATTTATTTGATTTATATTGATTTTTTTGCAAGGATTTCTTTTGACTGAAACGAGGATGTGGGGGGTCGGTATAGAAAACTATTAATGGGGTTATCATGTCATTTGAAAAAAAAATCGATGGAAGGGGTGAAGGCAATGGAAGCCAAACCAACAAACTCCCCTTAAATAGTAGAGATTCAACCTGACAATTAAGTGGCTAATAACATTGCAAATATATACAAAAATACAAGTTATCGAAATATGCCAACATGATTTCTAGTTTCAAAGATCTCGACGAGAGGCAGGTAGTGGTGAAAGCGGACCGTCAATCGATTTAACGATTTAGGAGATAAAATTTAAAAAAACAAATTTGGAAAATCTTTAGTTGACATTATGCTTACATGTCAGAGTTTCATGCAAGAAAAAAGGGGAAGAGAGCCACGGCATGGGAAGACAACCATGCGGCACTGCTACCTAGTGGTGTTAAACATAGTAATATGCAGTATGTTATCAAAAAGGGCTTGTGCAATAGGTCGTCGCGAGATCTAGTTTTGCATGGCAAATTTGAATTTAATACATCCACACATGAATGCGATGGAATTGGTTTTTATCTTCTTCGCCTCTGATTTTGTTTTTGTTTGAGTATCTGTTATGATAGCTTAGGGTTTGTTAAGATTAGTTGTAGTTTCCTTATATGATTCCTACCTTTTCTGTAGGGTGGCTTCTTGCCCTCGTAGTCATATACTCTCTCTGTATATAATCATCCTCAAGGTTGAATAATACAACACATTAAGCCTGTTCTATACTCTCTAATCATTTTACATGTTATCATTCGCAAGTTTCTAGACCAAGCTCCACCACAACTTTCGTGCTACGCCACCCCCAAGGAGGTCAATCTCGAAGATCTCCACTGGGGCTGTGAACGTTTGCCCGTCAAACAAAGGAAGTAGTTGACTAGCTCTTAGTGCGGCAACCTCGACTTCTTTTTTCCATTTGCTTTGCGGCATGATCGGTTTTCTCTGGCCCTCCGGACTGGAGGTGAAGGACTGTTAACATGTACTATGTGGGGTGATGTCGCAACCGGTGTTTCTTCAGCAGTTACTAAATCTAGTTTCTAGCGGTTATTGCGGTCTTCAAAGTCTGGTCTGGCGGGGGCATTTGCATGTGTCCCTCTCTTTTACTATCAGTTTAGTGCGATTCAAAAATCTGGCAGGCGGTATAATATCAAAGAAAGAACACGGTAAACGAAGCAAAAATGGCATGCACCTAGCCTGAGTTGTGTCGATCGACCGGGAGAGCAAACAACCAGTGATGGATCCTATTTACTATGAGATGCATTGTAGCCTCACCTATTGCGTTGTAATTTGTGGGTCGGCCCATTCAGGTCTTTTTTGGAAAACCCTTCGTAGATTATGCTTTCTTATTTGTGGTTCTTTACCGAATTTCTGGCTTTCTTTTTTGTTTGTTGTTTTCCTGTTCTATTTTTTCCAGTGTTTTCTTGTTTATCATTCACTTGTCGTTTTTTCATTCTTCCTTTTTCTTTTCATTTCAAATTCATGAATTTTTAATCTCTCTGGTTCTATACGGAAAAAAAATATGACATAAATATGTTTACAAAATTGTGTGAACATATTTTTATATTTCTTGAATATTCTTTTATAACACTGAAAATTTTTAAATACACACAGGATTTTCGAATATATGTTGAAAAGTTTTTCTAATATACAGTAAATAGTTTTCTAATACATGTTATTTTTTTAATATATAGTTGAGCATTTCTACCCTTTTTAATTAACTGTTTTGGAACCTCTGAACAATGTTTAAGTGGTATGAACAAATGTTTAAATGATATGACTATTTTTTTATATGTCATGAATTTATTTTTCCATGTGCGTAAATTTATGAAATATCATCATTATTTTAAAAATGTGTGCTTTTTTAAAATGACATGAAAACTTTGCGGAAAATGGACGAACATCTCTCTTGAATAGCGTGAAATGTTTTTAATCACATAATTAACCTTTTACAAATACCTGATCGACATTTTTTGTAAAACTTATAAACAAATTTTTATAAAATGTTCCAAAACTATTTTCTTAGAACATCTCGAAAAATAAAAGAAAACAGTGAAGAAGTATCAAAAGTGTGAGAAAATTTTCTGTTTTTATATCAGTGAGAAAATATACCTAATGTACCTTTTTTTGGACAGTATATTATTTTTTAAAAAGGTACATCAGCTTAATGTACCTGATGTAAGACGACACACACACTGTATCCCACACTGGACCTAGCCCATTTACAGAAGAACTCCTGTTCGAGACCCATACGCGCCAAACAGCCAGCACTGGGCAACAAGCATTCCTAGATTGTTTACTGTAGCGGCCTGTTTTTGTACATTTTTTCTTCCTAGTTTGTTTTTCTCCTTTTTGTTTTTTCAATTTTTAAGTGTGATAATTTATGTAACATAAACGAATTTATATATACGCTGAAAATTACGCCAAAATACACACTGAACCTTGTCTGAACATATGATGAACATTTTAGTAATACGGCCCCTTTTGCGTTATACGATGAAATTTTATTGATATATGATGAACACTTTTGGAAAAAATATTAATATATACGTTGAACAATTTACGAATATTCATTGAATATTTTGTATATACGTTGAATTGTTTTCGAATATGCAAATAAAATTTGTGAAATGTATGATTAATAAGTTTTAAAAATACAGAGAAAATTTGTATTATTCATTGAAAAATTTCTGACATATGATGAACATTTTAACAGTGCACGGTGAAACATTTGTAATTATGCCATGAACATTTTATTAATATAAAACAAACATTTTTGTTACACGCAATGAAGTTAGTATAATATACAAAATGTAATAAATAAATAAAATCACTAAAAAGGAAAAAAATCGAACAATAAACCGACAAAAAAGAAAAGGAAAAATGATAAAAGAAACAAAAAGTACAAAAAGAGTGAAGCGACCCAGGGCCAGCCGAAATTAGGGCATCTTGGAGGCTGAGCTTCTGCGAAGCCACGGTGTTTTGACGCTCACGAGCATCAAATATGATCTGCCTAACAAGCGAGCGTATAGAATCGCCGTGGATCAAATTCGGCGCTGATACCGCTTGTTTTATGCATTGCCGTATGTGGTGCCCATGCCAGTACTCGAGCGTCTAGTAACATATCGGGCTGTTTCAGACCTAGCCCGGCTTTTTCTCTGTGTTTCCTTTCTCTTATTTTATTTTCGGTTTTTTTACCAGAGGTTATTTTCAGTTTTTTCTCTTTTTTTTTCCCTTTTCCTTTTTTTTCTAATTCATTTCAATTCCTGAAACGTTTTACAAATCTGTGAACATTTTTCAAATGCATGCACCTTTTTCATATCCATGAACAGTTTTCAAATTGCTGAGCATTTTTCGTGAACTTCTTTCCAAATTTCCTGATATTTTTTTTAGAAAAATCTTGAGATTTAAAGTTCGGTGAACTTTTCAAATTCATGCAGTTTTTCCATTTTTGCAAAAAAATTCAAATTCATGAAGATTTTTTGCAAATTTGTGAACTTTTTGAATTCATGATTTTTTTTTGATTTCATTATTTTAAATCTATGTATTTTTTTTCTTCAAAAGTAAAAGATTTTTTTACACCATAAAAAACCGAGGAGTGGCTTTTCCTTTAAAGGAATAACTACCCATTTTCCTGAATGAACTTGTAGACTGGTCGAGGGAGCTAACTGGCCGGCCCAATTGACCGTGCGCATCAGCGCGAGTACGGCAACCCCGAAGTGCTGACCAGGCTCCAGAAAAACAAATTCTTCTTAATCATCCATAAGAATAGACTAGCAAACATGCCCGTGCGTTGCAACGGGAGACAAAAAAGTTACACGCCAGCCAAATAAGTATGACTCAATACCCCAAATTATGAGTGTTCTTTATTTTCACATGGTGGCTCACCATGTTTCCACTTATCTTTCTTCCCACACCCTCGTTGATGATGTACACGATATGCATGTGATCGCAATGCATTTGACGTGGTAAATCCCAAGGCAATGAGCTTGCCACTGCATGGCACGCGCGCTAGAGATTGTTTAAAACTTTAAAAACAAATTTCATGGACCACAAACTACTCCTAGCGCCTAGACATAAAAAGACTTTCCAAAAACTACCCAAATCCTAGACATGAAAGACTTTTGAATCGACGAACATTTTTTCTAATCGAGAAACATTTGTTTTAAAATTTTGGGCATTTTTTAAATGCATGAACATTTGTTTTGTTCAGACGAACATTTTTTGAAATGCATGAATTGTTTTCGAATTCATGAACATTTGTTTTGTTCAGACGAACATTTTTTGAAATGCATGCATATTTTTTGAATTGATGAACATTTTTTGAGTCAAACCTTTTTTGTATCGATAAACTTTTTTTATAATTGGGGAACAAATTTTGAAAAATTGTGATTTTTTTATAATTTGCGAACAGTTTTGTGAATCACCAAAAAAATGAAAACTGCGGAAAATTTATGAGTTCTCACACATTTTTTGAATTCATAAACATTCTATGATTTCTCGAATATTTTTCTCAAAGCTTGCAACCTTTTGTAATTTGAAAATCTCGAATTAATTTAAAGAAGGAAAAACAAAAACAGAAATGAGAAAAGAAAAAACGAAATGAAAACAGAATAGGGGCGTCACGCCCCACGGGCCGGCCCATGAACGCGTATGTGGGAGGGAGGAGGTGCTTGACAAAAAGGTAGAGGAAATAGGACGACCCTGGGGATCGAACCCGGGTCTGCGCGGTGGAGAAGATATGCTTCAACCACTGAGCTGGTAGAGCGTCTGTGACATGCGCGGGGTATTTATTTTATAAACTCCTGTGCGCGACGATGACTTTCAAAAAATCGAATCGTTTTCTTGACTTATGAGTGGCACAGCGGGTAATCTATAGCAACTTTAAGGGTATTTTTTTTGACGGACGACCAGAAGCACTATTTGCTTTATTATAGTATATAATATAATATATAATATAATATATAATATAATATATAATATAATATATAATATAATATATATATAGGGAAAGATAAAATCAGATTGTAACCAACATAAGAAACAGGACCAACACAAGACATACGTAGGATACTAGGGCCAAATATGAGGGCCATTTGAAATTTGGGGTCGTGTCAGGTCGCATAGACCCATGGTTGCACAAGCTGCCACGCAAACAAATCGAGGTCCATTTCACCTAGCTGTTGCTTCTTTGAGCAGTGCTTAACAGGTGTGTCTATGTGTCAGCCATCGCAAATCCTAGTCAGGGCATGGCCAACGGTTAGCCCTAGACGTGCTGCTCCGCAGGCCAGCTAGGCTCGAATGCCATCGTGGCAATAAAGCTATAGTCCGCAGACAGGAGGTGACTCCTGCAGAGGAGGTTGCCGCCTCGCTGAAGAAAGGTAAGGAAAGGAAGGGGAGAGAAGGGAAAGAGGAAAGTGTGTAGCGAGCTAGAGAAGAAAATAGCCTGGGCTGACGCATATCACTTTGCTATTGCTTCCATTGTACATGCCCTCACGGCTCGCATGCAGGGAGCTGGTACAAGGTTGGGCCAAAAAGCACGTGCCACATCATGTTGACATCACATTGACATCATGCATGTTTTTTGGTTTTTCTTCACATTCATTATTTGCTTTATTTTTTACTTTTATTTATATTTCAAAATATTGAAAGTTTTGTACTTAATTAAAATGCTTGTCACTTTGAAAAATGTACGTGACATTGTAAACAATGTTTATACAATGTTAAATGCGTGTATTTTAGAAACAAACTGTACCTTCAAGGAAATATACATTTCAGTTAAAAAATGTTCACTGGTTTTAAATTTGTTTGTGGCATTTCAAAATTATGTACAATGTTAGAAAAAGGGTTTTTATCATTAAAAAAATGTTTCAACTTGTATTTAAATAATGTCTAAGATGTATTTGAAAAATGTTAAAAAATATATATTTTAAGAACTTTAATCACATATTTGAGAAATTTAAAACATTTATAAAATAAATTGAAAAGTATTAAAAAATGTACACAACGTGTACCAAAAAAGTTAGAAAAAGTTAATGATGTATACGAAAAATGTAAAACATACAGGGACAAAATTAGACATCTAAGCATATATTTAAGAGAAACTGTTAATTATGTATTTGAAAAATATTAAACGTGTATTAATATACTTTTGATGTTGTACACAGTGTATGCAAAAAGTAGAAAAGACAATATTCATAAAATATATAGTCTAACAAACAAGCCCTATACTTGTGAACAGTCGATACATATGAATGATCTTTTTCAAAGACACTACAAATAAATAATGAATACATAAGAAAATATCTTCGCCACATGGTTGTCTATCGGGCATATTTCTGAGAAAAAGTACTACAAGCAGTTCTGTAGTTGGAACTACCTGGAATTCTGAAGTACTAGATCGGGATCGCGCCTTGGCGCGAGGGTGCCGGTCCCAACGTTTTGATCAAACATGTAATGCTAAGTCAATAGTGACCCAAATTTAGCATATGCATTCATACATAATAACAATAAAGTGAAGAAGAAACATTCAACTATTATATAAGCAAGACATGGGCTCAGTATCAGCTTAAGATTATAAGGTAGAATTGGTTTCAGTGTGTTCATAAGACCACAAAAGATAGCCACCCGAATACCACAAGTGTGAATATAAGAGAGGGGGTAATAAGAGCATGAACATAGCAAAGGAGAGACAACCACAAAGCCACAACTACTAAGCATACTAATAAGTGGCTTCACTCAACTGCCTTGTCGATCAACATCATTTTTTTTCTTTTCAAAAAGGGGGTTTGCCCCTGCCTCTGCATCATAGGCGCCACTTCATACTAACAAGTGACTCCACTCAACTGCCTTGTTGATGATCTTCATAGGCACCACTTTACATGAACCTGTGCATGTCCCAACGATGTGGTCAAGAAGGTAATGATCAAATGATATGATGCGTTAGTAGGAAACCTGGTTTAGCATACGTATTTAACAGGACAATGATTTTTTCTAGTTTAAGAGAAAGAAGAAACATCGAATTGGTCCAGCGTGTAAGATTTCACTGTAGTGTTAATCATTTGGTACATCGGAAATTATAGTACTTGTTCGGAACTAATGAATGTATTAGTATCTATAGAATAATTGATCTGCAAGCTCATGACAAAGAAGATACATTTACTTTGTTCCAAAAGCAAGGCAGGACAATTAATCCACGTCCAGTTCAACCAAAAGAGTTTAGTTATACGACACTGAAAGCAAGCCAATGGCAATACCAAATAGAAAAAACTGGTTCACATCAAGTTAATAACAAAGCATAAGAATTCAAGATACCAAAAGCTACAATGTTAATCTTCATGTTCCAGAACCACGCATCGCCGGCAACATAATATAACTAAACATAAATACTTTACATACAGACCATTTCACTAGTTGTAGGAGATAAACAGAACATACTGGTATATGTCAGGACATTCAGTACCATGACTACATAGAAGATTCATGTACAAAACAAAACTGAAATTCTTCCAGCCCACATCAAACATTCAGTCATAAAATATATTCTTTATCAGGTTTTCAGTATCACAATGGGTTAAAAATCACATTGTCAATGTAAAGATACTATGTGCCTTTCTTTTGCTTCATATAAACTGAATATCTCTATGAATACTCACAGTTCATAAAAATCTCCAGCCTTCAAAGTGAAAGATTTCAGTTCGCATCCAAACCACTTCATTAATAATTCAATGCATCAATTTTCTCTTTACTTTGACACATTAACAAAATGATGACATGCATGAGCTGAAGTATTGAAACCTTTATAGCTAGGGGGCTAATTTGGCAACACACTGGACCGGAAGCTAGGTGTCAGGCTGGCCCGAGATCCCGTCCGGCTCTGTCACAATGGCGACCTGCAAGCCAAGATGATGGGAGGAGCTGCAGTCTAGGAAACGGCCTCTCTCTCTCTCTCTCTCTCTCTCTACTTGCGTCGCTGCTCTAAGCCAAGAAATAATTGAACCTAGCAAGATACAAAACATGAAAAATACCTGTTGCAGGATAAGGGAAGCTAATGATGCATGTGAGGCTGCAGATTGTCACACTCACCTACAATAAACTCCCTTCAAATCCTTTGAAGCATCCAATTTCTGCATAAACCAAAGAGGAAAATTGCCAAATTAGCTCACCCGCCCACCAAAACGATATAACATAATCTCTTTGTTGCTGAAATTTCAAGCAGAACAAAAAGAACTAAGCGAGGCTATTATTACTTTAAGAGATAACAACATTTTTCATTATTATTTGAACAGGGCATACCCTACTCTGGTAAAAACAGAACTTCAATATATTAAGATTCATTTACATGCGATGCTATTTGAGGAACAACTAAATAACTGATCATGATTCTGATCTATCATGACATCTTCATGACCACCTCTTTCCTATTTTGTTCTGTACAGTATTTTTATTCATCTTTAGTTAGTACTGGTCCTTGATTACTATAGGTGTATCACCCAAAAACACAGTCTTATTTATGGCCATCGGGACTTGGAAATTAGTAGAAAAAGTATAGAACTACATACAGACAAAATATAGATAACTCGTTGTGCTTTTCTTTTCAGAGAAAGAGACACACCTATTAGGTCCACCAACGCCGTTGATATCCAACCAAGCGACTTGGGCTCGTGACAACAACGGTCGTGGAGGAGAGAATGACAGCACCAATGAAAGGGTATGCTCCAACTTTGGATCGCAGCTCCACCATCAACCTAGATGAGCAGCAGAGCATCACAAACCGAATAACAGTAACAACAAGGCAACCAAGGAAAAAAGCTCACCGGTGGGCACCTCGCCGTCGGCCATCACGGAACCAGAGGGAGGCACGACAAACTCGTCGGAGACGTGCACCTCCTTCGCCCACCATCGTGCGGGGAGGACTGACCGCACAAATCATCACCGGGCTCTGGGAGGGCAGAGGAGCTTGCCATCGAGCTGGATCAAACCGTGACACTATCAATGAATTATTCTGCTTTCTTACATGCTGAATTCGGCCTTATATGGCAATCCAAGCCTTGCAGCAGATATAGATAAACCTTTAAATTTTTCAAGACTGAAATCTCATAAATCTCCTTTTATACAACATTGACCTAGCTCCCTAAGAAAGTACTACTCTCTGGTTCAATTTTCAAGTTCTGGCCGGGTGACTGTGACAGTACTGTATAGGTGAAGAACAAACTTGCCGTGATTTGAGGTGTGCAGTGCCACCTGATCAAAGTGCCCTCAACAGAAGCTCATGCTATCAAGACTTACACACATGGACTATAACCTAACCAATGCAGTATGCCAACTGAACAAACAATAAGAATATACGTAATCGAAAGTTTGCTGATGTAGGTCTGCAAGGACAATAGGATTCATGGCAGATCTGTAACTTATCTACTGGTAACTTTTCTCATGCAGTTTTAAAAAAAACGTGTGTACATGCACAACATAAATTTGCAAAGATGACTTAATTGGAAACAAAAAAGGGAGGTAGAATTTTTTACCTCGAGCAAAACCGATCAACAAAGAAACATTTTTTGCTGTAAAATGTAAACATGATCATCTCTCATCACATCGCTCTCTCTCTCTCATCATCTCTCATCACATCACTCTCTCTCTCTCTAACGACGACAAAAAGTTACACTTATGAACAAACAACAAATACTGAAGATGGCAAAAACAGGGAAAGATAGAACAAACAGAGAATGCATTTTATCATTTCCTAAGACAACCAATCTAAATGAAATATTAGCATATCTCTGGAATGAAATTTAGAACCAAGATGTCCAGATATAACAGAAGGTCAAACATAGCTAGGCCTTTATGAAATAATAACTACATGCAAATATCAAACAGACAATATATGATTACCCTCCTCTATATATTAAGAAGAAAGAGCAGATTGTATGTTTAAGTTGAAATTGAAATTGTATGCTCAATATTTATGATATTGGACACTCAATATGTGCCTAATCATATCTATTACAGGCCTTTGTCACAGAAACAGGGTAAGCAATCGAATAGAATAGGAAAAGGCAAGGTTTCGTGATGATACTACTCCATAAAGCAAGTTTCGATAGCCTAATTCCACTTTCGTAGCAGCGTGGATGGAAGAGCGCCCTCTCCCTCCTGGAATTTTAGGAAATGGCCACTGGAAATAAATCGACAGGGGTCGGGTATTGGTTATTGAACATTATTTTTACATGCGACTTTTCAGCAAAACAGAGATATCATCAACCGTTACTCCACTAAACAGATAGGGTTGTCACCTTTAGGACAGATTGTGGTTGCTTATTTAAGTGTGTGTCAACAAATTACAATTTCATATGTAGGAGTGGGTCAATTCAAGCCGGTAGCAAGCAGTCACATGGCCGATTTAAAAAACATACATATGTCTAACAGAATATGTATTGATCAACTATACTCAATCCACCAGTCCAGTCTATGGTATATTTACTGAGCGATGGGCCTGCCAAAATGCTCACAATCTATATAAATATATCATCCATCAGTGGAAGTAGTTGACAACAAACTATAAGCATTGATCCTAGAACTATACTTGGCCGGCACGATTAAAAGTTTGTCTATCACTGTAAAAACAGAAACACGTTTGTAGACCACCAAACAGATCTTTGAGATTTCTTGAGCATCCGCAAGCTCATAATTAGGCCATCCAGGAAGTTAAACAGACAAATGTACAATAATAATCTTGGAAAAACAAAAGTTCAAAATATCACAAAATATGCTACAAACATGTATATTCCACGGATAGATGGAGTGACCTGAAATTGCATGCAAGAGGTTGAGAAAAGAAGAAGAATACTTGTTAAAGAATTACTGGGATAGAGGCAGAGTCTGCGAGAAAAGTGATTACTTGGTCAGATTCAACCGAATCTCCAATTTTCCATAAAATATATTTTTGGACATGTATACGTGGAGAGGTGTCACCGCTGTGCAAAGGTATAAATACATCCATGAGAGCACCATGGACAGAGCTAAAAGAAAGCAATACAAAAAAGTTCTCATATCGATGGTTCAACCGTATGTAAATACCTAAGATTAGACACTTCGCCATGACTATTTTCATTTTAAAAATACGTAAAAGCATACACCTATCAACAAAGTGACTCATGGCTAGACCTGGAGATCAACCTTGTATATGCAGCACGTGTTTTAGAAAGCAACCTATTTACGGAACATATATAATTAAACTTTGTAAGCATGCATCTCTTACAACTAAAGTAGCCATGGTATAATAGGAATAAAATGTTGCAGAGCAATGTACCAACAATAAGGGGGAAATGCAAACTGATTCAAGGGTAAAAAGAACATGCAAGGATTTATTCATGTTGGTGGCTCATCCTGTAGAGACCAACAATTATCTTTGCTTCATAGCTTAATAGCAATATCAGTCAAGAGCATCCAAATTGTTGAAAAAACTGAAATAGTCAGCAACCCACTGGAAATTTAAAATCTGAGCCCTACAAACAAACAAATATATGTTTGTATCATGAAAAACTTCATATATGACAGTTTGTTATATTATGATATGACAAACAATGGGATTGTGGTTATTTCAAGAGCATCTCAAGGCACTTTTATAGAATAAGAAATCAACAATAGATATTATCTAATTAGTTCGTAGCTGAACCATCGAAAGTACCGTAGCAAATAAGGGAGATTTACTGCAAGAAAATCATTGTCACCTGGTTCATATTTTTGGAAGTTTATTTTCATCCTGACTGGAAAAACATTAGAACCCCTTCCATCACTGGAGAACACTGAGAAAGGAAACAATTTGGTAATTAGTAGATGAACATATACCAAAACATTGTTCAACACCGAGAATAGATAGTACATAAGAGAGAAATAGACAATCCCATACTCCCAAGAACCTAACAATGCAGTGCCCTAAACACAAGCAATATGTGAAGCATTGATAAGGAGCAAACTATTGTCTAATCTTGCTGCAATTACACTGATGTAGAGTGTTTTACTTGATGGGGACAAATCTGCAAATTGAAAACAGAGCCATCGGTGTGTGCTCCAATTAGACTATTAGAAACAAATAATCAATAACAACAGCAACATACAAAGCATACAACAGAGGTAGCAGCAACAGCCTAAAAAGCTATAGATAATCAAATCTACAGCACCAAGAGCACACAATGTCAACCTACAGCAGCAGCAACAACACATCTCTCACTATGGATGGAGGAATAGTAACATCAAGCAGTGTAGGGAGCAATTTGTAGGGAGTAGCAGCCATCTCAAACCGCCCCATGCACTCTGATAGAGAAGGAAGAAGAGGAGAGGGTAAGAGCTAGAGCAGATCAGATCAGAGAGGAGGAGGAGGGGGATGAACTCACCAGAAACAGAGGATACCCAGCCCGATGCGCCCCTGTAAGGCTGCACCCCATGGCCAGCGGGAAGCGGAGCCGCGCGTGGGGACGGAAAAGGAGACGGAGAGGAGCCGCCGGAGTCCACCGGGTCCGCGCCGGCGACGAAGGCGATGCCCAGCCCGAAACCCTAGCCATGGCCTCGTCCTACCCACCCTTGCCCATTTTTTGTGGCGAGCCAAGATACGAACAGCCAGGAGAGTAGACGCTCTAGGGTTCCCAAGGAGGAGAAGATGATGCGGCGGCGGCGGCGGCGGGCGAGCTCGGCGGTGAGAGTAGCAGTAGTGAGGCAGGCCGCAAGAGAGGAACAACGATGGGGAGTGGATGCTAGGGTTCTCACCCAATCGTCGCCCTCCTCACCGATTGGGGACGAAGCCACGAATCGACAGAAGCCACGAGGCAAGAGGCTATGCGAAATCCCAAAATTACCCTCGGTGGGCGATGAAAATCTCGACGGTGGCACGAGATCTTTTGCCTGTCGTGAGCACCGACGAGCCGCACGAGAATGCGTTCCAGCCACAGCAAATGACACGCAGTGCCTACCAACGAGAGACCCCACGCGTCGGCGAGAACTGGACGGAAATTGTGGAGTAAACGAAAGTGCGAGGGAAGAGTTACCATTCATTGCTACAGGAACCCAAGTTCGATCCGATGACGAAGGCTCTCCGATGGATCGATCCGACGGCGGGAAACAAATCAAGCAAACGAATCGGACGACCAGAATCCACTAAACTCTGAGGAGGCGCGGGAAGCACTGGATCCCTTATTTCTCGATTAGAAGCAGTTCCTCGTCAAAAACCGCTTGTAGTGGTTGGTATTGGAGAAACCACCTCCCATACTATGAGTATTAGTAAATGTTGGCTACAAGCGGAAAACAGAACCGTATGATACTGTACCAGTGATATATTTGTTGTTAAGAAACATCACAGACCTTTTTTTTTACTCCATCCGTTTCTAAATATTTGTTTTTCTAGAGATTTCAACAAGTGACTACATACGAAGCAAAATGAGTGATTCTACACTTTGAAATATGTCTACATACATCCGTATGTGGTAGTCCGTTTGAAATCTCTAAAAAGACAAATATTTAGGAAAGGATGGAGTATGTCTTAGCAACATAATCATGTACAAAACGGCGTCCAAACTGCACCTATAAAAATATTAGTGTCTAGAATGTGGTGTATTTTGCAATGCACGGGTAAAATGGATAAGTGATGTCTTTATAAGATTAAAATAAATATTAATATCATTGATACTGAAGATGATGCCCTCCCATTTTTGAGGGACCCTATGCTTGTTTTACTTTAAATATGTGTATTTTAGTACATCAAGAATTATTAAAAGTTTGCTCGAAAGTCTCAAACAAACTTGTGGAAAGTGTATATCCTAGTGAAAGAATTTGTGAAGAGACACTTAAACTAGTGACCTGCGCCCATATGTACATAATGCAATAATGCAACGGGAGGAGCGAAGTACAGGAGCAGATGTAAAATGTCCAGTATGTTTTTGTTCCAGGAAAATGTTCATTATCGAACCCCCTCAAAACATTAAAATGATTATTATGAAAAAAATTGCGGGAGACTTGATGGGAAAGACATAAGAATGATATTTTGGCGAACCAACATGTGGTTGGATGATAAAGAGGACAGTGTTATCCTCAGCCTACCAGGGTTCAAGTCCTGTTGCTCGTATTTTCTAGATTTATTTCAGGATTTTCGGCGATGTGCGTTCAGTTGAAGAAGACGCTCTCGTTGACTACGAGGTGACTTCGTCGATCTCAATATGATATGCCGGCTCAGTCCTCAAATGTGTTCATAAATATAGAATGTGCATATGTGTTCATATGGGTGATTGTATGCACATACTGTGTAAAAAAAATAAAAATTTGAACGATTATAGCGTGGTCATACTTTACGATGGCAAATACCACACTGTCGGGCTGTGCAGGGGCCTAGAAAGTTCAACTCCTATATAATATTATTGATCTTGTTTGCTATAGCGAGTAAGCAAGGGTTGTGTTCATACTCGTGACTGGGCTGTGTTCATACTCGCGAGTGAGCGATCATTCAGCATCACTGTGGACCAATGATTATATTCTTTCAGCATTTTGAAATTAGATGCCCAGGCCAACCCCATGTGAGCTAGTAGAAAAATGAAATGAAAGTGCAATTTGAAGTTTGACAAAAAAAAAAACTAGAAGCGCAATTCTGGTCTTATTTTTGTGTGTATACGGACGTGTACTAATTTGCTACTCAGGATGAACTGCTACGCAACAAACTAATTGGGTGTGATGTGATATGCACACATGCTCTGATCTGCACAAGATACAAGCTGGTTGACTTTGAGCGCTACAATCCTAGCAGGGTTGAACGTACCTGCCACACGGGATCACGGGTAATGAATACGCAAAGCGTTTAGTTCGTGTCACCAGAAATAAATGAGGGACAAAATAAATTTAGTTGGCGGTTGACAAAGATTGAACTAAGAACAAGATCCGGCCGTGGTCGAGGAGCTCAGCACCGGTGCATCGTGGGCCTCCCCTACCGAGACGCCCGGCCGGTTGGCGGCTGTGGCGAGGGCCATATACCGGCGGATCGAGGACTGGCACGACCAAATCTGGCGTGGGGCCCCGATCGGTGGTCTGCGGCAGAACTCATCGTGTAGTTGCAGCATGTCGTGGCGGCGGGCAGCGAAAATCCTACATCTACGAAGAGCTACGTAGGTTGACTCGGTTGAGTGGAGCTTGACAGCTTCGAGACAATTCTCGGTCAAGTCCTTTTACAACAAGCTAACTGAAGGACCAGCGCTTGATATTGCTAAAGGGTTGTGGAAGGCAGGCCTGTCCCTGAAGATTAAAATCTTCATGTGGCAAATGCTTAAGAATAGGCTGCCTACTTCGGATAACGTGGCCAAACGCAACGGCCCGGCTGACGGTACCTGCACGATATGCGGCCTTGGCGAAGATGCCAACCACGTTTTCTTTAGATGCCACTTAGCCAGGTTCGCGTGGAGCGCTGTTCGGGAAGCCTTCCACACGAACTGGAACCCTGCCTCGGGGAATAACCTAATCCACATTTTCAAGTCCACGAAAGGGACTACGAGGAGAGTCGCTTTGCGTTGCGTAGGGGCGCTGCTATGGGCGATCTGGACGACGCGCAATAAAATTACGATCGAGAAAAAATTCCCTAGTCATCTCGCAGATGTGATCTTCAAATGCCATCTATTTCTGTAGATGTGGACTCCACTGGGGAAGGAGCGCGATGCTGAGCGCATGTCTGAGGCTATGACGCACATCAAGACTATCCAGACGATGGCAAGACAAGATGCGACGAGTCGGTGAAGCTTTTGGAGGTCTTCTATGGGAGTTTCTTTCTTAGATAGGCATCTGCGAAGGAAGGTTTGGATGGCTATGTTGCGTTTTATTCCCTTTGCGCTGAACCTATGTTGCGTTTTATTCCGGTCGTGGACCGATCGTACTATCTTCAGTTCGTTTAGTTGTAATCGTCGGAACCTGGTGCCTTGCTGGCTTTATTAATTTAAAGCCGGACGCTTCTACCGTCTACGTTCCAAAAAAAACCCGAAGAGCTACGTACAACTTTACGTAAACTGCCTAAGAGCATCTTCAGCCGCGCCCCCAACAGGCCCCCCAGGTCACTTTTTCGGCGCCGGCGCCAAAAAAACGGCCCAGTCGCGTCCCCAGGACGACGAAAAGCGTCGGTTCGGTCCTTTTTTCCGCCCGACGGCCGCATGCCAAACCCGGCGCGCTGGGGGGCGCCTGGGGGCTCCGGCGCAAGGGAAAAGCGCGGCTGGCCCACACCGTCAGGTGAAAAGTCAAGATTTTCTTCCCCGACCGCCTCCCACCCTCCCGCTCTCTCGGCCGCAAGTAGGTATATCCCGGCTCCGCCCCCGCGCCGCCCCGCCGCTCTTCACCGGTAGATAGCCATTCCTCGCCGAAAAAAACATAGGTTCGCCGCGACAGCCCCTCCGGCACCAGCTGGGCGTTTTCGGCCGTCCTTTCCGGCCGCGGAGGGGCAGTTTAGCGGCGGGTGCACGCCCACCGCGTGCAAGGTGTTCGGCGATTTGCCTGCCTCGGCGATGGACTCGGATGACGAGGAAGTGCTCGCCGCGCTGCTGGAGGAGGAAGCCGAGGCCGACGTCCAGGAAGAAGAGCATCTCATGGTGCTCGCCGCCCTCGCCCAGCTGCTGGCGAGCAATGAAAAGCCGCGGCGAGGTGGCTCAGCACCGGGGCGGGTGAAAGCAAAGAACCGGCATTGTCTCGAAGGCTACTGCATGCTCTACTCCGACTACTTCGCCGATGCTCCACTTCACGGCGACAGAACATTTCGGCGCCGTTATCGGATGAACAGAAAGCTTTTCCTCAGGATTGTGAATTCCATCCGGGAGTTCGACAACTACTTCAAATGCAAGATGGATTGCACCGGAAAACTTGGATTCACCTCCATTCAGAAACGCATGACAGCGATGAGGATGCTTGCATACGGAGCTCCCGGTGACTCACAGGACGACTATGTTCGCATGGCTGAGTCCACCAGCATAGAGTGTTTCTACAAGTTTTGTCGGGCAGTGGTGGCAGTGTTTGGACCGCAATACTTGAGAACACCCAATGCGGAAGACACTGCTCGGATCCTAGCACAGAATGCAGCAAGAGGATTTCCTGGGATGCTTGGAAGCATCGACTGCATGCATTGGAAATGGAAGAATTGCCCATTTGCTTGGCAGGGGATGTACAAAGGCGCCAAAGGCGGTTGCAGTGTGGTACTTGAGGCGGTGGCCACACAGGACCTCTGGACTTGGCACTCCTTCTTTGGTATGCCAGGAACTCACAATGACATCAACGTGCTGCAGTGCTCTCCTGTCTTTGCCAAGCTTGTTGAAGGTCATTCTCCTCCGGTGAACTTCGAGATCAATGAGCGGCACTAAAACAAGGGGTACTATCTAGCTGATGGCATCTATCCGAGATGGTCGACATTTGTCAAGACCATCAAAAACCCTGTGCCTGGAGGCAAGAACGCCTGGTTTGTGAAGATTCAGGAGGCTTGCAGGAAGGATGTCGAGCGGGCATTTGGTGTGCTCCAATCTTGATTTGTTGTTGTCCGGTACCCCGCTCAGACCTGGTCGAAAGATCAAATGTGGGAGATCATGACCTGCTGTGTCATCTTGCACAACATGATCATTGAGAGCGAGCAGGAAGAGCCAGTGTTTGACACTGAACCATACCACCGGCAGGGTCCTCTTGCCCAAGTTGATCACCAGCTACCGGCAACCTGGACTGCCTATCTCGGTATGCGTCAGGAGATCCGAGACCCACAGGTGCATCATCAACTGCAGCAAGATCTGATAGAGCACCTATGGAGGCTCAAGGGCGACACCGGGCGCGACTTGTGATGAAATATGAGTTTTTATTTGTTGAACTATATAATTTGTATTGAACTATTTGTTGTTGTACTATTTTGTTGAAGTACTTGAAATTTCTGTGATGAAATATGGGATAAAAAACTATTTATGTTGATAACTGAACGCCGAGCCACGGCGAACCACGCCGAATATGGGCCTATTCTCGTCCATATGGGCCTTTTTTGCCGAAATGGGGCTTCAAAAGTGGGCCAAAATCGGCGACTGGGGGCGACGACTGGGCGCAAAACCGCCCCCAGCACCGAAAGAACCGTCGGCTCGCCCCCAGGGGGCGATTTTTATGCGCCCTGGGGGCCGAACGGCTGGAGATGCTCTAACAACTAAACCTCTCCCCCCTGATTTTCAGGGGTGGGTCCGTCCTTCCCCTTACCTTCAATCATATTCATCCATCTGATTCATTATGTTAATCACGTAGAATTTTTTACATAGCTCTAGCATTGCTCGGCGGGCAGCGGTGGTCATGTGGCGCAGCGTGCGATGCTGTGTTCTCCTCATCGTAGTCGCCATTGGGCGTGGTGCATTTGGTGGCGGAAGCTGCTACGCGCAACATGCATGGATGGAATGGTGGTGCCGCAACGATTGAGTGTCATGGTGTCTTCCTGTCCGGTGAATTTTCTCCTAGCTGATTAGGTCTATGTGAGCGGCCATTATAGAGGTGAACGGCGTATTGGTGTTCTCGCAAACAAAAAAGGGCGTATCGGTGGTTTCAAGATTGTATCCTCTTTGAAAAAAGCCATGATTTAGGCGCATTTGGTTACCTGTATCGTTTTTAGTCACTTTGCATACTTGTCCCAACTGGGTCTGGCTGAGCATATGTAGGCAAAAAACCAATATCTGCATGTTGATTGGTTGCGTGCATTGTATCAAGTCCCAGATGGTTGCTACTTGTTTGGTTGCCTATGTTTGTGATGTATTCCCTCCATTTCAAATTACTCGTCGCTGAAATGGATGTATCTAGAACTAAAATACATCTAGATACATCCATGCGTGCGACATGTAATTCGGAACGGAGGGAGTAGGTGTGAGCAGATGCAAAGCATAGATGTTTGGTTGTGTGCAAGTACTTGAGCTGCTCACCCCTTTCAAATATGGTGAACTTACCACCCATTTGACAACACACAACACACTATGATCAACAACAACACAAAAATAGCAAGAACAAGCAAAGAATAGGCAGGTCATAAGCTACTACGCATAAGTTTAAAACAACAAGGCATCCCATGCCCCTGCTGGACCCCAGGGTGCTGCTTCCTGGGCAAAATATGGACATGTTTACAACAAAAGAGATGATCGGGCTTGAGTTCAAACCTACACTACTGCAGTTCAGAGCACTACGCATGGTTCAGAGTTTCAGACTAGACAGACAAATTAGAGGGTCTGAGTGATGTCGCCGATGCAGTTGTGCTTCATGCACCGGATGGTGCAGATGTTGGAGTTGTAGATCTGCACCTTGAGCCCCAGGCCGGAGAGCTTGAAGACTACAAGGTTGCCGGGGACAATCTTGTGCCGGCCGCAGAAGTACTCCCAGCCGCACCCCGGCACCATGTGCCCGTTGAACATCTACACCTGCACCCAAAACTCGCACCACTTGTTGACGGAGAGGCTGATGACGTGAGGAGGGCCGCTGACCAGCCATTGCTTCATCACGGCCTGAATTTACGCGGGATGATGAGCATGGCGATGTCGTCCTGGTCAGCGGTCTGCACATAGAACCTGATAGGTTCCCGTGCACCCTCTTCGTGCCCGGTCCTCGGCCTCCTGCCAGTGCCTAGCGGCATCCTCATGAACTCCACCCTGCCAGGGTGCACCACTCTCTTCAGCCACCGACTGGTGGGGATGAGGTCATTCTCCCCCTCTACGCCAGCGACGACCTGTGCACCACCGCCGGCTATGTCCCACTCCGTCTTCAGTATCTTGTTAGCAAGATGGACAATAGTTAGCAACACATATGATACATGATCAAAGCTAGCAAGTAGGACATCATCTATGCTCACTGAACACATTTTCTAATGATCACTACTAAGTACTAACACATGATTAGTGCTTACAGCTATCAGTGCTAACACTGCTCAGATAAAGCCACCACTCACATGTCCTACTTGCACCTACTATTTTTGGCATTCAGGTATGTCCTACATGCATGCCACATGCACTCACGTCACTAGCAACAAGAGCAACATAACAACACTAACAAGAAGAGTAGCATGAACAACAACAACAATAAGAGTAGCATCAACAACAACAGTAAGAACTAACAATAGTAGCATATACACTAGTAATGGCACCAAGAATAAACAATGTGGCACTACAAACTAACAATTTGGTAGTATAAAGTAACAATGTGGCACTAAAACGATGCAAACTAGCACTATACATTATGAACAATCTAGGCATGTGGGATGAACAAAGTAAGCATGCACTCTTGTTCATCTAAAAAATAGTGAATCTTATCGAATCCGGTTGAATCTAGTAGAATCCAGTCGAATCGAGTCAAATGAACTACCCTAAGAGCCCTAACTAAGAAGCAGAGGGAGATTTCAGAGCTTATAGTGGGGGTTGCCAGTGTAGCGTACGCCGGCTGTGCACCTTGGCCTGCATCGACTCAAAGATGACGATACTATGCGTAAAGAGGGGTGTCGCCGCCGCCGATGAAGAGGACCCTACCATTACCAGGGCCGCGGCTGTGCACCTCGACCGACGCCGGCTCAAAGATGACGTCGGCGTCCTGGAGCTCCCCTCCCCTTGCACCAGACGCAGAGGAGAAAACCCTCTTATGAGGGTAAAAATACGCCCATAAGAGGGGCCTGCAAAGGACGACGCCGGCGGGTATTTGATCCCCGTGATTTTTGAGCCGATGGAGAGGACCACCAGCTTCGGTGGCGGAGCCGGAGCGACCGGCACTGGCGCTGCATTGTCCCGGGCGACGGCATGGTGCAGAAAGGGAAGGGAGCTCGTAGTGCCGCCGCCAGATCTATTCCGGCCGTGGAGAGGCCGGCAACCCACCTCTCTTGGATGGGATTGCTGCCGGTGATGACCGGAGTCGGTGGCGTGGCGAGACAGCGGCGTATCCATCGGAGAAACCGAATGAGCGGTGAGGTGAATGAGAGGGAGTGGGTGTGAACTGGCAAGGAAGGTGATGGGAGAGGGCCTGGGGAGTTATGAGTAGTAGCATCGTCTCCCGCGCATCCCAAGGCATGCAGGCACTCGCCACGCGTGGCTCGAGCAAGCCTGGCTCATAAAAAAATGCCCGATTCGGCCGTTCCTCCAGAGCGAGGCCCATGCCTGCTTTAAGGTTCGTGCAGGCCAATAATTAGATGCGACCCAGGCAACCAAACGGGTCAGATTCTTCCCGTGCGGGCCCGACACGACCTAATCACTACTAGGGAAAACCTTATACACAGAGGTATAGTAGTAGCACTATTCAGAGAAGGGCGCTACTGATACTTAGTAGTAGCGTGTGTCAATAGAGCACGCTACAGATATGGTTATAGCTGTAGCGCGCCCGCAGGAAAAAGCTCTACTACTACAACTCCCACACTGTTGCCGGTAGGCTAGGAATAGTAGTAACAATTCTTCAGAAAGCATGCTACTGCTAAATGCCTTGTAGCAGCGCGTTTCTGGTGTAGAACGCTACTGCTAAGAAAAAGAAAATAAATCAAAAAATAAGTAGAAAAGTAAATAAAAATGAAAGAAATAGAAAAAAGAGAAATCAAAGAAAGAAAATGTAAAGAAAAACAAAATAAAAATAAAAATAAAAGAGAAAGGCATAGCAGTAGCGCTTGTTGCCACAAAACGCTATAGCTATACTAGCAGCAACGCGTTTTATAAGCCCACACTATAGCTACGTTCCTTAAATAAAAGGAAAAGGAAAAGGAAAATAAATAACTACTTCCTATAGCAGTAGCATGTTTTGGTGGAAAGCGCTATAGCTAACTTAGCTGTAGTGCGTTTTGCCAAAATGCGCTACTGCTATTTTGACTTAACTCCGCGCGGGCTCAAAATTTTGCTAAGTCATTTCCCCCCTCTCCCCGCTATCTCCATCGCCGCCGTCGATCTCCTTGCCGCCTTCGACCTTATCACCGTCGCCCGAGGCCGCCCTCGACCTCACCGCCGCCGCCCGAGGCCATTGTCGACCTCACCGTCGCCGCCCTTGAGCTCACCGCCGCCGCCCTCGACCTCACTGCCGCCGCCCGAGCCCGCCCAGGACCTCCGCCACCCGAGCCCGAGCCTTCCCTCGCCACCGACCGTAAGGCTATCCCTCTCCTTTCCCCTACCCTCCTCTCTCTCTCTGCTAGGGCAATTCATATGTTGCTACTATGTTGATGTTCATATGAAGTGTTCATATGAACCCTAGATTTGTTTAGGGCAGTAGGCATTTTTTTAGTATTTAGGAAAAATGATTAACAATTTTTTTAGGAAATTAGCTAGGGCAATCTTTTATGAAAATGCCTAAACAGTAATTTCATTTAGCTTTAAATTAATAGAGGGTATATAAATAATAGTAGCATTTAGCTTTAAATTAATAGAGGCTATATACAAAAAGCAGTGAGCTATAAAAAATTATTTGGACTATGGACCTGAATCTGGTGCAAATTTCATTCAAATGAAATTTGAATTATTTGGACTATGGACCTGAATATTTTTGAAGAAATTGGGTGTAGGTACTAAGGTCTTGCTGTGGAATTGGTGAGGTGAGAAGGGTTAGAGAAAATGGAGTTCCTAGACTTTTAGCTTTAGAAAAAAACAAAAGTATTTAGCTATAAATAAAAAACAGTAGCTATGGCATTTAGCAATAAACAAAAAACAGAATTGTTTTTCTTATCAAAAACTTGGTTAAAGTAATCATTGCTATGTAAACAAAAAACAAGATTGATGTTATATGATATATGTCATTGTTGTTATTTGCATATTCCATTATTGTTGATTATATATTTTCATTGAAGTGGTCATGTTATCTGCAATTTCCTGAATAGTGTTTGCTCATGTTATATGCAATATTGAAGTGGTTCGATTGTGCCCAAGTGGACTTTTGTTATTTCTAGGGAATGAAGATGAGTGGCCTATGTTTTGCCGGAATGTTGATTCATTTACGTTCCGGCAAATTTCAGGTGCTCGATTTGTCCACATTTTAGCAAAGGTCATGCCGAAATTTTCCATGAATTTTGGCATGACTTGTGCTACAAACTAGGACATATCGAGTGCCCGGGATTTGTTGCACCAGGAAGGAATCAACGTTCCTGCAAAACATAGGCCTTTTTATGTCATTATTAATTTTATTAGGTCTAGAATTAATTGACTAGATTTAATCATAGGAAACATGGCTAGCAACGCTGAAGGACATGGTTCTAGTGAATGTGACGTCTACAAGGCGGCAAACACTTTTTTGAACCTTCTCGACGAGCAACCATTGTTGCGGGGCCCACCTGTCACATCCGAGACCGACACCGAGACCGACACCGAGATTGGCGTTGAGACCCAGATGGCACCGAGACCGACACCGAGACCGGCGCCGAGACTAGCGTTAAGACCCAGACCGACACCGAGACTGGCAAAGCCGGTATAGAACCAAAACCGAAGAGGAGTTGTCGACGCCCAAACCAGCTCCTCACTACTAGACTAGTGGTCACGGAGGTGGACGACGACAAGTTTGAGCCAAAACAACCTGTGGAAGCGCGCTCGTGCTACGACAATCAAATAGGCTGCATCGTACGGACGTGTGCCACCATCAACGATGAGGCACTAAAGAAGATACCAAATATGAAGCACTCCCTCCTAACCCTGCTGCACCAGATATTCTTGTTCTCGGGCCGGGATGAAATCCAAAATACTGATCCAGAGAAAGACCCGACAATGAAGAAGATAAAAAAACACACCATGAGCAAGTTTAGCGACGCGTTGGCCGCCTGGAAAGTAAGGGTGAAACATCGGATCATCGTCAAAAAGGAACCCTACTCCGAGATTGTAAAGGATAATCCGACAATTACGGAAGAGCACTTTGAAATATTACTAAAAAAGGGTTTCCCCCCGCTTTGTATTCCAAAGCAACCAACACCAAGTATAGAGATCGCTGTGGTGAGCAGCACAACACACCAAAAGAAAAAGAAGAAGAAACAAATGCCAACCACAGCAGCTCGGCAAAGCGCGAATGACCCGCCACCGCGGCGCCCATCGGATACAGACCACCACAGACTAAGGCTCCGAACCGCCGCGTACCAAGCAACACCTCCAAGAAGGGATGTGACGCTGACAATGCTGCTGCCCGGACGAGTCCTCAGGTTTCCTCCGGCACGCGGAGGGAGGTGGGGGGGTGGATACCACCGACACCCTCCAGGAAGGAATGGTGGCACCCGTAGGTGTCACTGTGTTAGGGCCGAAGCCGGCAGGGATTTCTCCCGCATTCCAACCCCAACCGCCCAACCAGATGGAACCGACCCTCCAAACCGTTGTTGGGGAACGTAGTAATTTCAAAAAATTCCTACGCACACGCAAGATCATGGTGATGCATAGCAACGAGAGGGAAGAGTGTCGTCCACGTACCCTCGTAGACCGTAAGTGGAAGCATTATGACAATGCGGTTGATGTAGTCGTACGTCTTCACGATCGACCGATCTAAGTACTGAACGTACGGCACCTCCGCGATCTGCACACGTTCAGCTCGGTGATGTCCCACGAACTCACGATCCAGTAGAGCTTCGAGGGAGAGTTCTGTCAGCACGACGGCGTGATGACGGTGTTGATGATTCTACCAATGCAGGGCTTTGCCTAAGCACTGCTACGATATGACCGAGGTGGATTATGATGGAGGGGGGGGGAGGGGCACCGCACACGGCTAAAGATCAATGATCAACTTGTGTCTATGGGGTGCCCCTTGCCTCAGTATATAAAGGAGGAGAGGAGGGGAGGCCGGCCGGCCCCTATGGGTGCGCCAAGTGTGGAATCCTACCAGGACTCCAAGTCCTAGTAGGAGTCCACAAAAGGCAAGGAGGGAAGAAGGAAGGGGAGGGAGGAGAGAAAGGAAAGGGGGGCTGGCCCCCTAGTCCAATTCGGTTTGGGCCAGGGGGGCCACGCGCCCTGCCTTGCCCTACCTCCTCTCTTCCACCACTTGGCCCATGAGGCCCAATACTTCTTTCCCGTATTCCCGTATCTCCCTGGTACTCCGAAAAATACCTGAATCACTCGGAACCTTTCCGATTTCCAAATATAGTCGTCCAATATATCGATCTTTACGTCTCGACCATTTTGAGACTCCTCGTCATGTCCCCGATCTCATCCGGGACTCCGAACTACCTTTCGTACATCAAAACACATAAACTCATAATACCGATCTTCACCGAACATTAAGCGTGCGGACCCTACGGGTTCGAGAACTATGTAGACATGACCGAGACACGTCTCCAGTCAATAACCAATAGCGGAACCTGGATGCTCATATTGGCTCCTACATATTCTACGAAGATATTTATCGGACAAACCGCGTAACAACATACGTTGTTCCTTTTGTCATCAGTATGTTACTTGCCTGAGATTCGATTGTCGGTATCTCAATACCTAGTTCAATCTCGTTACCGGCAAGTCTCTTTACTCGTTTCATAATGTATCATCCCATAACTAATTTATTAGTAACATTGCTTCCAAGGCTTATAATGATGTGCATTACCGAGAGGGCCCAGAGATACCTCTCCGACAATCGGAGTGACAAATCCTAATCTCGATCTATGCCAACTCAACAAGTACCATCGGAGACACCTGTAGAGCACATTTATGATCACACAGTTACGTTATGACGTTTGGTAGCACACAAAGTGTTCCTCTGGTATTCGGGAGTTGCATAATCTCATAGTCATAGGAACATGTATAAGTCATGAAGAAAGCAATAGAAACATACTAAACGATCAAGTGCTAAGCTAATGGAATGGGTCAAGTCAATCACATCATTCCCTAATGATGTGATCCCGTTAATCAAATGACAACTCATGTCCATGGCTAGGAAACTTAACCATCTTTGATTCAACGAGCTAGTCAAGTAGTGGCATACTAGTGACATTATGTTTGTCTATGTATTCACACATGTACTAAGTTTCCGATTAATACAATTCTAGCATGAATAATAAACATTTATTATGATATAAGGAAATATATATAATAACTTTATTATTGCCTCTAGGGCATATTTTCTTCAGTCTTCCACTTGCACTAGAGTCAATAATCTAGTTCACATCACCATGTGATTTAACACCAATATTCACATTTGTATGTGATTAACACCCATAGTTCACATCGTCATGTGACCAACACCCGAAGGGTTTACTAGAGTCAATAATCTAGTTCACATCACTATGTGACTAACACCCAAAGAGTACCAAGGTATGATCATGTTTTGCTCATGAGAGAAGTTTAGTCAACGGGTCTATCACATTCAGAGCCGTATGTATTTTGCAAATATTCTATGTCTACAATGCTCTGCACGGATCTACTCTAGCTAATTGGTCCCACTTTCAATATGTATCTAGATTGAGACTTAGAATCATCTGGATCGGTGTAAAAGCTTGTACCGATGTAACTCTTTATGACGAACTCTTTTATCACCTCCATAATCAAGAAACATTTCCTTAGTCCTCACTAAGGATATTCTTGACCGCTGTCCAGTGGTTTACTCCTAGATCGACATTGTACTCCCTTGCCAAACTCAGTGCAGGGTACACAATAAGTCTGGTACACAGCACGACATACTTTATAGAACCTATGACTGTGGCATAGGGAATGACTTTCATTCTTTTCTATTTTCTGCCATGGTCGTGCTTGGAGTCTTACTCAACTTTACACCTTGTAATACAAACAAGAATTCCTTCTTTGACTGATCCATTTTGAACTCTTTCAAAAACTTGTCAAGGTATTTACTCATTGAAAAATCTTATCAAGCGTCTTGATCCATCTCTATAGATCTTGATGCCCAATATGTAAGCAGCTTCACCGAGATCTTTTATTGAAAAACTCTTTTCAAGGATCCCTTTATGCTATCTAGAAATTCTATATCATTTCCAATCAACAATATGTCATCCACATATAATATTAGAAATGCTACAGAGCTCCCACTCACTTTCTTGTAAATACAAGCTTCTCTAAAAGTCTGTATAAAACTATATGCTTTGATCAACTCACCAAAGCGTATATACCAACTCCGAGAGGCTTGCACCAGTCCATAGATGGATCACTGGAGCTTGCACACTTTGTTAGCACCTTTATGATTGACAAAACCTTCTGGTTGCATCATATACAACTCTTCTTTAATAAATCCATTAAGGAATGCCGTTTTCATATCCATTTGCCAGATTTCATAAAATTTGGCAATTGCTAACATGATTTGGACAGACTTAAGCATCGATACGAGTGAGAAAATCTCATCGTATTCAACACCTTGAACTTGTCGAAAAACCTTTTGTGACAAGTCGAGCTTTGTAGATAGTAACACTACTATCGGCGTCTATCTTCCTTTTGAAGATCCATTTGTTTTCTATGGCTTGCCGATCATCGGGCAAGTCCACCAAAGTCCACACTTTGTTCTCATACATGGATCCCATCTCAGATTTCATGGACTCAAGCCATTTCAGGGAATCTGGGTTCATCATCGCTTCCTCATAGTTCGTAGGTTCATCATGTTCTAGTAACATGACTTCCAGAATAGGATTTCCGTACCATTCTGGTGCGGTCTGTACTCTGGAAGACCTATGAGGTTCTGTAGTAACTTGATCTGAAGTTTCATGATCATCATCATTAGCTTCCTCACTAATTGGTGTAGGAATCACTGGAACTAATTTCTGTGATGAACTACTTTCCAATTTGGGAGAAGGTACAAATTAGCTTATCAAGCTCTCCTCCCACTCACTTCTTTCGAGAGAAACTCCTTCTCTAGAAAGGATCCATCTTAGTAACAAATATCTTGCCTTCGGATCTGTGATAGAAGGTTTACCCAACAGTTTCCTTTGGGCATTCTATGAAGACACACTTCTCCGATTCGGGTTCGAGCTTATCAGGTTGAAACTTTTTCACATAAGCATCGCAGCCCCAAACTTTAAGAAACGACAACTTTGGTTTCTTGCCAAACCACAGTTCATAAGGCGTCGTCTCAACGGATTTTGATGGTACCCTATTTAAAGTGAATGCAGCTGTCTCTAATGCATAACCCCAAAAATGATAGTGGTAAATCGGTAAGAGACATCATATATCGCACCATATCTAATAAAGTACGGTTACGATGTTCGGACACATCATTACACTGTGGTGTTCCAGATGGTGTGAGTAGTGAAACTATTTCACATTGTTTTAACTGAAGGCCAAACACGTAACTCAAATATTTTTCCTCTGCGATCATATCGTAGAAACTTTTATTTTCTTGTTACGATGATTCTCCACTTCACTCTAAAATTCTTTGAACTTTTCAAATGTTTCAGACTTGTGTTTCATCAAGTAGATATACCCATATCTGCTCAAATCATCTGTGAAGGTCAGAAAATAACAATACTTGCCGTGAGCCTTAACACTCATCGGACCGCATACATCAGTATGTATTATTTCCAATAAGTCAGTTGCTCGCTCCATTGTTCCGGAGAACGGAGTCTTAGTCATCTTGCCCATGAGGCATGGTTCGTAAGCATCAAGTGATTCATAATCAAGTGATTCCAAAAGCCCATGAACATGGAGTTTCTTCATGCACTTTACACCAATATGACCTAAACGGCAGTGCCACAAATAACTTGCACTATCATTATCAACTTTGCATCTTTTGGCATCAATATTATGAATATGTGTATCACTACGATCGATATCCAACAAACTATTTTCATTGGGTGTATGACCGTCGAAGGTTTTATTCATGTAAACAGAACAACAATTATTCTCTGACTTTAAATGAATAACCGTATTGCAATAAACACGATCAAATCATATTCATGCTCAACGCAAACGCCAAATAACATTTATTTAGGTTTAACACTTGTCCCGAAAGTATAGGGAGTGTGCGATGATGATCATATCAATCTTGGAACCAATTCCAACACACATCGTCACTTCACCCTCAACTAGTCTCTGTTTATTCTGTAACTCCTGTTTCGAGTTACTAATCTTAGCAACCAAACAAGTATCAAATACCTAGGGGTTACTATAAACACTAGTAGGTACACATCAATAACCTGTCTATCAAATATACCCTTGTTCACTTTGCCATCCTTCTTATCTACCAAATATTCAGGGTATTTCTGCTTCTAGTGACCATTTCCTTTGCAGTAGAAGCACTCAGTTTCAGGCTTTGGTCCAGCTTTGGGCTCCTTCACGGGAGTGACAACTTGCTTTCCATTCTGCTTGAAGTTCCCTTTCTTTCCTTTTGCCCTTTTCTTGAAACTAGTGGTCTTGTCAATTATCAACACTTGATGCTCTTTCTTGATTTCTACCTTCGTCGATTTCAGCATCACGAAGAGCTCGGGAATCATTTTCGTCATCCCTTGCATACTATAGTTCATCACAAAGTTCCAGTAACTTGGTGATGGTGACTAGAGAACTCTGTCAATCACTATCTTATCTAGAAGATTAACTCCCACTTGATTCAAGCGATTGTAGTACCTAGACAATCTGAGCACATGCTCACTGCTTGAGCTATTCTCCTCCATCTTTTGGCTATAGAACTTGTTGGAGACTTCATATCTCTCAACTCGGGTATTTTCTTGAAAAATTTACTTCAACTCTTGGAACATCTCATATGGCCATGACGTTCATAACGTCTTTGAAGTCCCGATTCTAAGCCGTAAAGCATGGTGCACTAAACTATCAAGTAGTCATCATATTAAGCTAGCCAAACGTTCATAACGTCTGCATGTGCTCCTGCAATAGTTTTGTCACCTAGCGGTGCATCAAGGACATAATTTTTTCTATGCAGCAATGAGGATAAACCTCTGATCACGGACTCAGTCCGCATCATTGCTACTATCATCTTTCAACTTAGTTTTCTCTAGGAACATATATAAAACATAGGGAAGCAACAACGCGAGCTATTGATCTACAACATTATTTGCAAAATACTATGAGGACTAAGTTCATGATAAATTAAAGTTTAATTAATCATATTAGTTAAGAACTCCCACTTAGATAGACATCTCTCTAATCATCTAAGTGATCACGTGATCCAAATCAACTAAACCATGTCCGATCATCACCTGAAACGGAGTAGTTTTCAATGGTGAACATCACTATGTTGATCATATCTACTATATGATTCACGCTCGACCTTTCGGTCTCAATATTCCGAGGCCATATCTGCATATGCTAGGCTCGTCAAGTTTAACCCGAGTATTTCTGCGTGTGCAAAACTGGCTTGCACCCGTTGTAGGTGAACGTTGAGCTTATCACACCCGATCATCACGTGGTGTCTCGGCACGACGAACTTTGGCAACGGTGCATACTCATGGAGAACATTTATACCTTGAAATTTAGTGAGAGATCATCTTATAATGCTACCGTCAATCAAAGCAAAATAAGATGCATAAAGGATAAACATCACATGCAATCAATATAAGTGATATGATATGGCCATCATCATCTTGTGCCTTTGATCTTCATCTCCAAAGCACCTTCATGATCACCATCGTTACCGGCACGACACCTCGATCTCCATCGTAGCATCGTTGTCATCTCGCCAACTATTGCTTCTACGACTATCGCTACCGCTTAGTGATAAAGTAAAGCAATTACAGGGCGATTGCATTGCATACAACAAAACGACAACCATATGGCTCCTGCCAGTTGCCGATAACTCTGTTATAAAACATGATCATCTCATACAATAAAATTTAGCATCATGTCTTGACCATATCACATCACAACATGCTCTGCAAAAACAAGTTAGACGTCCTCTACTTTGTTTTTGCAAGTTTTACGTGGCTGCTACGGGCTGAGCAAGAACCGCTCTTACCTACGCATCAAAACCACAACGATATTTCGTCAAGTTAGTGTTGTTTTAACCTTCTCAAGGACCGGGCGTAGCCACACTCGGTTCAACTAAAGTTGGAGAAACTGACACCCGTCAGCCACCTATGTGCAAAGCACGTTGGTAGAACCAGTCTCGCGTAAGCGTACGCATAATGTCGGTCCGGGCTGCTTCATCCAACAATACCGCCGAACCAAAGTATGACATGCTGGTAAGCAGTATGACTTGTATCGCCCACAACTCACTTGTGTTCTACTCGTGCATATAACATCTACGCATAAACCTGTCTCGGATGCCACTGTTGGGGAACCTAGTAATTTCACAAAAATTCCTACGCACACGCAAGATCATGGTGATGCATAGCAACGAGAGGGAAGAGTGTCGTTCATGTACCCTCGTAGACCGTAAGCAGAAGCGTTATGACAATGCGGTTTATGTAGTCGTATGTCTTCACGATCGACCGATCCAAGTACCGAACATACGGCACCTCCGCGATCAGCACACGTTCAGCTCGGCGACGTCCCACGAACTCACGATCCAGTAGAGCTTCGAGGGAGAGTTCCGTCAGTACAACGGCGTGATGATGGTGTTGATGAATCTACCGAAGTAGGGCTTCGCCTAAGCACCGCTACGATATGACCGAGGTGGATTATGGTGGAGGGGGGTACCGCACATGGCTAAAGATCAATGACCAACTTGTGTCTATGGGGTGCCCCTTGCCTCAGTATATAAAGGAGGAGAGGAAGGGAGGCCGGCCGGCCCCTATGGGCGCACCAAGTGTGGAGTCCTACTAGGACTCCAAGTCCTAGTAGGAGTCCACCAAAGGGAAGGAGGGAAGAAGGAAGGAGAGGGAGGAGAGAAAGGAAAGGGGGGCTGGCCCCCTAGTCCAATTCAGTTTGGGCTAGGGGGGCCGCGCGCCCTGCCTTGCCCTGCCTCCTCTCTTCCACCACTTGGCCCATGAGGCCCAATACTTCTTTCCCGTATTCCCGTATCTTCCCGGTACTCCGAAAAATACCCCAATCACTCGGAACCTTTCCAATGTCCGAATATAGTCGTCCAATATATCGATCTTTACGTCTCGACCATTTTGTGACTCCTCGTCATGTCCCGATCTCATCCGAGACTCTAAACTACGTTTGGTACATCAAAACACATAAACTCATAATACCGATCGTCACCGAACGTTAAGCATGCGGACCCTACGGGTTCGAGAACTATGTAGACATGACCGAGACATGTCTCCGGTCAATAACCAATAGCGGAACCTGGATGTTCATATTGGCTCCTACATATTCTATGAAGATATTTATCGGTCAAACCGCATAACAACATACGTTGTTCCTTTTGTCATCGGTATGTTACTTGCCCAAGATTCGATCGTCGGTATCTCAATACCTAGTTCAATCTCGTTACCGGCAAGTCTCTTTACTCGTTCCATTTGTCAATCCCGTAACTAACTTATTAGTCACATTGCTTGCAAGGCTTATAATAATGTGCATTACCGAGAGGGCCCAAAGATACCTCTCCGACAATCGGAGTGACAAATCCTAATCTCGATCTATGTCAACTCCACAAGTACCATCAGAGACACCTGTAGAGCACCTTTATAATCACCCAGTTACGTTGTGACGTTTGGTAGCATACAAAGTGTTCCTTCGGTATTCGGGAGTTGCACAATCTCATAGTCATAGGAACATGTATAATTCATGAAGAAAGCAATAGCAACATACTAAACAATCATGTGCTAAGCTAACAGAATGGGTCAAGTCAATCACATCATTCTCTAATGATGTGATCCCGTTAATCAAATAACAATTCATGTCTATGGCTAGGAAACTTAACCATCTTTGATTCAACGAGCTAGTCAAGTAGAGGCATACTAGTGACATTATGTTTGTCTATGTATTCACACATATACTAAGTTTCTGCTTAATACAATTCTAGCATTAATAATAAACATTTATTATGATATAAGGATATATATATATATATATATATATATAATAACTTTATTACTGCCTCTAGGCATATTTCCTTCAACCGTCACCCACCACCATGCGCCAATGCAGTAGCGCCACCACCCATGCCGCCTCACTACGAACACCACCATGAGGCCAGTAGGACCAGAGAGAAGCTCACCAAGATGGGAGCAGCAACATTGACGCAGAGCGGCAGGGAACCACCTCCACCGCTGTCGTGCGGCAGGCCCGTGCCTCCGACACTGTCGTGGCAGCCGTTCGGACGTGACAGCGGGGCATGCCGGGCCACCCCTGGCCTAGCCAGGCCCGAAGCGGGCCCGTTAAGCCCCGCCGGCCGCGATGCAGCAGGCCAGCGTCGGCGCCGCCGGCACCCAGCCACTCATCGCGTCCCTCCCACCTCCCAGAAGCCACGTCGAAGACCATCCCCGCCTCCGGACCGCCCAGGCCCAGATGGGGCCCGAAGGGCCCATACCTGGGCCGAGCGGACAACGTCAGATCCCGCCACCGCACCGCGCCGCCGCCCAGCTGCTCGCCTGCATGCGCCACGGAACCCCGCCGCCATGCTAGACCGTCGCCGCCTAAAAGCACCCTCCAGAGCAGCTCCGCCCGCGCCGGAGAGCGTCCGGGAGGGGAAGGGCCAGGAGGCCGCCGCCACGAGCAGCCCCGGGGCCAAGCCGGTCGCGGGCGCCGGCGCCGACGGCGGGAAGGGAGGAGGGAGGGGAGGGCCTAGAGGGAGGAGGCCGGTCGCGCGGCCGGTCGCCCACAAGGGGTGGGGGGGGAGGGGCGACGCGGTCGCGAGAGAGATGGGGACCACCTCTTGTCCTTAAGGAATCTTAGGTGTCCAGATCCAGTTTGAAATATTCAAGGTGGCTTGCGTTGCCGAAGCTGCCAAAGAAAAGTCAAAGTACATGAAGGGGCTTCAAGAGAGGAACATTGGGTGCCACCACCTCGAAAGCCGTGGTTACATGGGGAAGAGATTCATATGGGCCAAGGAGGACACGAAACTTGAAAGTCTTGGCATCCCAGACCCCTTGGCAGAGTTTACCGTCCCGTAGGAGTGTGACGTCCTTAGGGCCCAGTACCGCTGGGACCCAGTGAAGAAGTTTTTCGAGATGAACATGGTCACAATGGAGTTCATGAGACTGCTGGTAGTTTTAGCTTCTAATCAATTTGACTGCACGTTTAGTCATATTTGTAAACCATCTTGTTCCTTTTGCATAGAGAGCATCACAGGATTGCGGCCGAAAGCAACTCGCCGTCTAAGGCGTTGGCGAGGCCCAAGTGGGACACTCCATTGAACCGGGCCTTGAACATATTGAAAAGACTCTCGGTGGACACTCGGTCGTTGTATGGACGCGTGCATGGTGTCGGAGACGGCGCCACGTGGAAGAAGTGCTACCATTCAACCACAGAGGAGAGAAAGGAAAGGTGGAGGTTAAATGAAGAAAACATCGACAAGAAGGTTGAGATTGTGGTTGAGAAGAAGTTTGCACCTTCGTATGGTGTCTTGGTTCCGGCTATCGTCAATTGGAGCCGGCAAAATCCAAATAAAGAGGCAGTGGACTTTGCCCTTTCCAACCACTTCGGGAGCAGCTCGACTAGCGTTGCACCAACACCTTCTCCCGCACCTGCTCCTGCACCGACTCCCGCACCTGCTCTTGCACCGGCTCCTGCACCAGCTCCTGCACCGGCTCCCGCACCTGCTCATAGCAGCTCGTCCTCCATCTCGGACGTGCTCGATGATGCTTTGTCTTTGGCTGAGCTCGACACCCTCACAGTACCTGTCACACCCGCCCTCTTCAATAAATGTATAATCTCCCGTTTCCGTTGCCTTTCGGGTGTCTCACATCATAGACATGTCTTTGCAGCCCGGTGACGTAACCCCGTGCACCTTACTGTACACCATCAGGGGCCAGAAGGTGGACGTGGGGAAGGCGACGATAATGTAGCCGAAGGAACAATTGTTCCACAACCGGTCGATCCCCCCTGACGTCTTCAATGTTTCCATGGCCAGTGTCAAACCGGGCCACGAGAATTTGGCTCCTCCGGTACTAGGGGGAGATGAGGATGAGACCCCGCGGCGGCTTTGCTATTGCAAGACATGGGTCCTATTGTGGCCAAAGAGTCTGCTTCGTCTGGAGGCGGCCGGGAGCACACCCACGACCACGCAGCCTCCGCAAGGTATGAACATCATCACCCCACCTACCCAATTAGCGTCACCTGTCGTGCCAGGTGATAGCGGACAAGGTAAGGAAGAGGCTCCATTAGTCGTTGACGACGTCTCTTCCGTCGAAGAAGCAATGCATGATATCGATGCCATGGATGACGATGAGGATGACTATGACACTCTATAGTACCTCAATACTAGCGCCTATGACGATGGAGGATTGATGGCTCAGCAGTATGAGTACTCAGGGTTTGAGCGTCATGAGTCGGTGCCTGAATTGCCGGAGGATGAACGTATTATAGACAACCTTCCAGTAGGAAAGAAGCATAGGAAGAGATCGAGGAAAGGCAAGAAAGCTCCTGATATGATCCAGCCGCCTTAGCACCCTCGGGTTCAAGACCATATACCTATCCCTGGTGCGGCAAAATATCATATTCCCGGTGATCTGATCCTACCTAAGAAAGCGGTAGAGGCCATGTAAGGCGATCTAAGGAGACTTCATGATGATGTGCTACAGAGAGAGAAAAGCTTGATCGCCTCGGAAAATCCAGGATACCCACTCTATGTGGTTAACGTGTCGCGGCAAAGGTTGTACATCGACACATTCCCCGCGGAGAAGTTCTTCCTTCGATTCGATTACATCTTCGACATGTTTCACTTGACAAAGCTAGATTTTACGTTTGTCCGCCTTTTGCCTTGTACATGAACTACATCATCGGGATTGAGCAGATACCTCATATCTGTGTCGCTGACCCGTACTTCATGCACGAGGCCTTCTTGGCAGTCTTCCCAAAGCACCATGAATACGCGAGGGACTACATCGTCGATTTCATGGTCGCTAATAAGGACAAGGAGACGATTCTCGTGCCTTATCATCCCATGTAAGTCATCCGCACGGATATCCTTCCTTCGATTTCAATCATTTATTTGCACGGTGGAGGCTAATTTGAGGTGTACTTATTTTGTGCAGTGGCGGGCGCGCCGTCCTCATCATCCTTTACCCCCGATTCTCCCACGCTCTTTACCTGGACTCATCGAAGAACATGACCAAAAAGGATTACACCCACATCAAGTCTGTTCTCGACAGTGCTATCTTTAGGTATGGTGTACGGGGTGGAGAGATCAAGACCAATAAGACAAGGAACTGCGCACCCGCCTTCGGCCATAAGACCGACTTCTGGTGTATCCAGCAACCGAGTGGTACTCTTGGTGATGGATTCTATGTCCTCCACCACATGCTGGAGTACAGACGGGATCAGCAGAACCTTCGCATGTCACCTACATCCGGCGATGCCCATATTTTGCAATGGGCAAAGAACTTAGGAGATATCGAGGATCATCGACTTCGAGCTGAGTTCTATCACATCCAACGTGAATTTTCCCAAATCATCTTAAAGGAGGTCATCGAAAAAACAGGGATGTTCTATGAAGAAGGGCGAATGTCGCGGGAAGACGTCCGAACACGCGTATCGGCTCAGCGTCTCAACACGAAGCCTTTCACTAAGCTTGGGGACTATCTCCTTGACTTGGATGGATGGCACGACATGTTGGAGTGATTGACCATATATGACAATGTGTCCGTTTAGTCCATACTTTCTCTATGACTAAACTTTGAGTTATGCACGACAAAACTTTATTTGTGATGTAATTAAACCGTCCTCCTCAACTAGCGAAGATCACTCTAGTTAGGGCATTTTGGGTACGATGAACTTTGTTATTTATGCTTATGATATGTTGCTTCTATTTTTGCCAAGTCTGTCTCTTTCTGTTGCTCAACTATATATGTTGCATATCATCGACTCATGTGACGGTGCAGGTGCATAGATCATCGATGGCAAAGAAGTGCTACGCCAAGAGTATACGACGAGTGGCCGGAGTGTCAGGCCTGGGTGTACCGGTTTTCGAGCGACAACCACTAGTTAGTTTAGGTTCATGCTAGTGCAAGAGAGGGATACGAACGGACGCCTCAAGAAGTACTACATTATGTATGATGAGACATGTCATGTAACTTGTATAGCTATATCGTGATTATGATGTGACGACATGATTTGCGTTGGATGATATGATGAGACTATTATGTGTATGATATGATGAGCATATTGCATGTTTATGATATGATTAGAATACTGTATAAAACCTATACAAAAACATCGCAAATACGCAGCAAAAAAATATATATGAGAAAATATAGTAGTAGCGCTCTTTAGCACGGGACAGGAAAATGCTACTGCTAAAGCACTTAGCGGTAGCGCTGGTTGGGAAAGCGTTGCTGCTAAGTAGGTATGTCAGTAGCGCGTGTTAAACAGCTACTGCTAAACGTTAGCTGTAGCGCCATATCAGTAGCGCGGTACCCCGCGCTACTGATAGACCTTAGACCCGCGCTACTGCTAGGATTTTCCCTAGTAGTGAATGCGACCAACCAAATGCTTCCTTAGCCTTACGAGGGCATCTCCATGCTGACCCGCAAATTTGCTTCCGCATCCGTCTACGGACATGGGAGGACCAGTCCGCGGACACGGATGCGGGAGCCAGCCATCGAACGCTATCCGCATACAATTCAAATACTGGTTAAACAAACCAGAAAAACTTCATTCAGACCGGATGATATTCATACAAACCAGACGAGAACATTTACATTTCAGACTTATTTTAACCAAAAACTATATCTGACTAACGTAAAACTAGTCTACGGCCGACCCCGGCTGATATCCGTTCCCACAACATGGATACCCCAAACTAGTCTACACCCAGCCGCGGCGGATCTTCATTGTCTTTCCTATGTCCGACAACCCGCTCATCGGATTGTCGTGAGCCTCGAGGTATATGCTTCAGCGGAAAGGGCAAGAGTTGTCACCGCTGTCCCATGTTTGGTTGCGTCGCTCGTCGGAGTAGCACCAGCGGATATGAAGGAAATTTGCCTAGGAGGCAATAATAAAGTTGTTATTTCATATTTCCTTATTTCATGATAAATTTTTATTATTCATGCTAGAATTGTATTAACTGGAAACTTGATACATGTGTGAATACATAGACAAAATACCGTGTCCCTAGTAAGCCTCTACTAGACTAGCTCGTTAATCAAAGATGGTTAAGTTTCCTAACCATAGACATGTGTTGTCATTTGATGAATGGGATCACATCATTAGTAGAATGATGTGATGGACAAGACCCATTCGTTAGCTTAGCATTATGATCGTTTAGTTTTATTGCTATTGCTTTCTCCATGTCAAATACATATTCCTCCGACTATGAGATTATGCAACTCTCGGATACCGGAGGAATGCCTTTTGTGCTATCAAACATCACAACGTAACTGGGTGATTATAAAGATTCTCTACAGGTATCTCCGAAGGTGTTTGTTGGGTTGGCATAGATCAAGATTAGGATTTTTCACCCCGAGTATCGGAGAGGTATCTCTGGGCCCTCTCGGTAATGCACATCATAAGAAGCCTTGCAAGCAAAGTGACTAATGAGTTAGTTACAAGATAATGCATTACGGAACGAGTAAAGAGACATGCCGGTAACGAGATTGAATTAGGTATTAAGATACCAACGATCGAATCTCGAGCAAGTAACATACCGATGACAAAGGGAACAACGTATGTTGTCATAATGGTTCGACCGATAAAGATCTTCGTAGAATATGTGGGAGCCAATATGAGCATCCAGGTTCCTCTATTGGTTATTGACCGGAGAGGTGTCTCGGTCATGTCTACATAGTTCTCGAACCCGTAGGGTTCGCATGCTTAACGTTCGATGACGATTTTGTATTATATGAGTTATGTGATTTGGTGACCGAATATTGTTCGGAGTCCTAGATGAGATCACGGACATGACGAGGAGTCTCGAAATGGTCGAGAGGTAAATATTGATACATAGGATGATAGTATTCAGACACCGGATGTGTTTCGGAGGGTACTGGGTACATATCGGGTCACCAGAAGGGGGTTCTGGGCACCCCCGGCAAAGATATGGGCCTAATGGGCCAAGAGGGAAACACAACAGCCAACAGGGGCTGCTGCACCCCCCATATGGGCCGAACCAGAGGAGGAAGGAAAGAGGGGAAGATATAAGGAAGGGGAGGGATTCGACCTCCCCCTTCCTTCCCTCTTCTCTCCTACTTCCTCCCCCCTCCGGAAAATATGGTAAGGGGGGGGGGAATTGGACTAGGCCCCCAAGTAGGATTCCTCCTACTTGGGGCACCCCTAGGCTATTCCCCTCCCCCTCCCACCTATATATACATGGGGAGGGGGCGCCTAGAACACACATATACTATTGTTATCCATGCGGCGCCCCCCTCCATAGTTTACGCCTCTGGTCATATTCTCGTAGTGCTTAGGCGAAGCCCTACGCGGATCACTTCACCATCACCGTCACCACACCGTCGTTCTGATGAAACTCATCTACTTCCTCGACACTCTGATGGAGCAAGAGTTCAAGGGACGTCGTCGAGCTGAACGTGTGCAGAACTCGGAGGTGCCGTATGTTTGGTGCTTGATCAGTCGGAACGAGAAGAAGTTCGACTACATCAATCGCGTTGTCAAACGCTTCTGCTTTCGGTCTACGAGGGTATGTAGACACACTCTCCCCCTCTCGTTGCTATGCATCTCCTAGATAGATCTTGCGTGAGCGTAGGAATTTAATGAAATTACATGCTATGTTTCCCAACAGGATATGCTTCAACCGGAGGGGGAGGGTGCCCTCCGCTTCCCTGATGCAGGAATCAAGGTTAGTTTGGGGGTGGGCATGACAATGGCCTGCGAAGCGGGGAAGACACCGGCTGTGTACACCGGTGACGCCACGGTGGTGGCCTTCCTGGGACCCAAGCGGCGGCAACCTCCTATTTTCTACTTTTCCTCGATTTGGCGGCGGACGCGAATGTGTGGGCCGCCGCCTTGTCGATCTCCGCATAGCCTGACTCGTACCCGGTGATCTCAGCGGGCACAACCGACTTTTTTGCCGGAGATCTTCCTGCTCGTTGGATGCCATGGAGAGTGTGGAGAAAATGGTGGAAGGAGGAGATGGGATCAGAGGTGTGGTGTGATTTTTGCCCGACATCGTTTAAATAGCGGGCAAACGCCCGGTGCCAACTGACGTCGTGTTTAGTGACGGGCGGCCCGTGAACTGACATGTGGCCGGAGTATGTTTCTCGGCACACTCGCGAGCTTAATAGAGGAAGGTGGGCAGTCTGTAACATTTCGAATGCGGCGAGGAGGCGTGTAAAATCAGGCGTGTAGCGGGCGGTGCTCTCTTGGCCGGAGCGCCACTTCAATGCCCACAGTGAGCGGTTGCGTCCGCTCTGAGCCAGCGTCAATGCAGAGCGGCTGCTCTACAACGACATTGACTACGAACAGCTAGCGTCGGGCGAGAAAGCTGGCGGGTGTGAGTGAAACATTTTTGTGGGATAGGTTAGTCAGGAGCGGGCGTGGCAGCGGTCCGAACGTCCGCACCCTCCATCCCCACTTGTCTCCGGTTTGTGAAAAAAAGTATGTCTGGGCCGGCCCGTGGATCGACGCAGAAACGTGTTGGATGGCAAAACACGATTAGACAACGTGGTCCAGATGGTTACGGATGGTTGAGGGTCGGCGTGGAAGATGCCCTGACAAGATCAAGCAGCCATGTACAACCGTTGTTTTCTTGTTGTAGGTGTTGCCACGAAGTTTTATTTCGTGGATGACAACACCTAATTTGATTTTTGGGTTGGACCAACCAACATCAGCCTGTGAGTAGCTGTTCCTACTCGATCTATGGCTATGTTTTGGAGGCTTGCATCCTTGTCCGGATACATATCGTTCGACGGGTCGATTATGGTCCAGAGTTATATAGTTTTGATGGCAGGATGCGGAGATGATGCAGCAAACCAGGTACAATATGGATGGCCCCGGGGTCTTTCTTTTATATTTTATGCCGATTTGTTTTGCCCTAATACTAGGGATAGCATTCTTTTTTTGCGAAAATACTTGGCATTACTTGGTATTGATGAACAATTAATAACATTTTTGATAAATAACATATACTTAATCATATCCAGAAGGCCAAGAAAGTTATAATAATTAATAACATATGGTTGAGAGAATCAATAGATGTAGAGGTTAGGTTATTCTCCTTCAGAAACAAATAGAGCTACTATAATTATATTTATGGTTATTTGGAATGTGTGTGATTACATTCGGCTGACACCTTCCCAAGTCGTCACCATCGTGACTAACAGGTATGACACCCTACTAGTAATGCAGATCGGGAGTTTGCCTTCACGTATATTAAATTTTGGACAACACTAACGCCCACACGTGTGGTTGGAGTCAAACCCACCCACACGCTCTATAACACACAGACTGCGCCACGTCACCACATGCATGCATGTGAGAATCTTTTTGGATTTTCAGTTTTAAAATGTTTTATCACTTAAATGAAAAATCCGATTGAAGATCCGTTTTCACCATTAAATCCCTCACGACAAGATCTTCGAAACTAGATCTCATATCAATATATTTTGACGAATTTTTTTTTGGGTTAGAAGTTGCCATGTCTATTGCTCATGAATTGTCATGATGTTTAGACTGAAGTTGCCATGATATGTTTCAACTATTTTCTTCTACATTTAAAAATAAATTTTGACATATTATAAAATAAGGAATTAAGAAACTAGACTTGCCATAAACTATAAAATAAAATTGCCATGATACATGCACTTAAAATTGTAATGGTTCATACAAAAAATAATTTTCATGCTCAAAGTACTGGAATTGCCATCATAAAAAAAATAAAATTGCCATGCCCTACAAACTAAAACTGCCACATGGCAACTTTATTTAAGCACTATGACAACTACAGTGTAAACATCATGGCAACTTTTGGGCAAAAAAAAATCGTCGAAATATATCAACATGTGATCTAGCTTTGAAGATCTCGCCGAGACGGATTTAATGGTGAAAACGGATTTTGAATTCAATTTTTTAATTAGGAGATAAAACATTTTGAAGCCGAAAATCAAAAAGATTCCTGCTGATGTCATATGTTCATACGTGACAAAATGAGTGGTGATGGAGGCGTGTGGGCGATGTGCAAGATGCCACACGTGTGGGCGTCAGTTTTTTCGTAAATTTCTATGATTAACTGAGCCACGAACAGAAATTGATGATAGTAATTTAAGCAGATCATCAGTGAGTAATAATTACATGTACAGGGAAACAAAGATACCAAGATGTACTTGGAAGCATCATGACTTTTTCCATGTTTTACATCCCACAGTTAAGGGGACATATACCCAATGATGATATTAAAAATGAATTGGAAAATACCTTTTCTGAAGGGTGATTATTAAGATACTTACATAGACCAAGACTTGATTCGCAACAATAAAAAAGATATAAGCATCTCGGTCAGTTTAATAGCTTGACGTAGGTTTCCCTCCAAAAAAAAAGCTTGACGTAGAAAGACTTGAGCTTTTCTAGGAACCAACAGAAAGCGGTTGGAAAATTGAGTGCAAAATGTTTGCAGGGCCACGGTTTTATCGTAGTTTTAACATCCAAATCATGGTAGGAGCCAGAAATGCGGTCACAATATGACTAGCTAAGCAGAGTTAATTATGCAAAACCATATGTTTAGATGTAGTGATAAATAACCATGTTTTTCTCACAAATTACATACTTTCTCCATTCCATAATGTAGCACATATAGATTATTTAAAAGTCAAATTATGCAAACCATTTTTTGTAAATAAATTATGCAAACTTTGACTAAGTTTATAGAATGTCTGATGAATCTAATGATATACATTTAGCATTCCAGATGTAAATATTTTTCTTCATAAACCTGATCAAAGTTTGTGAGATTTGACTTTTGAAAGAAAATCTACATGCACTATGTTATGAAACGGGGGGAGTATTTCACCCTAATCCTGCACAGCACATACCTTTTCACAACCTTCTTCTTTCAACGAAAAACTGGCAACTAGTTAGCATTTGCATGGACAGTGTGTGTGTGTGTGTGTGTGTG